>NC_057801.1:659014472-659017075 GCF_018294505.1 Triticum aestivum
GGTCGGAGGTGGGCGAAAAAAAAATCTACGAAGGTTAACTTACGAAAAAAAAACCGAACGAAAGTGGTGGGACGAAAATTGACCGGCGGAGACTACCAACTGCTGCATTAGGAGTAAAGATAAAGTGGCCTTGTTTAATTACAATAGCATTCGCGCTGCTTTTGTGTCGAGCGAACGAGTTTCGGATCTGACGTGGCAGGACTTCTTGAGCCGAGATGCGTGCATGTTATCCGACGGCAGGCAGGACGTTCGCCGGAACTTGCTACAAATCAGTCGTTCGCCTAATATTTTCCGAAAATAAAATCATGTAACTCTACTACTTAAAAGGAACATAATGTTTTCATTTCACCTCTTTTTCCACCATCCCTTCGTCTAATATATGATAATCAATCATCTTAATTTACTTAGCTTCTGAACCAAATTCTATTTTGATTTACGTACCAAACTTCTAATCAAAATAATAATTCACGGTCAGAATTTTATTAACATTTATTTACATAATCACATTATTATTGACAAGAAGCTAACGTACATAGAATATTTATACCTCGTCACAACGCATGGGCATTGTTCTAGTATATCTAAAAGTTGGGCAGTTTTTTTAAATGTTCACCTTTTAGATGCTTAGAATGATTCGTACTGAGACTATCAACTCGCCAGGGTGCATGCCGCTGCTTGACGGCAACGACCTTCTCGAGGGAGAATCAGGCCAGCGGAGCTCAACAGCAGCAAACAACAACGACGCAAGCATCAGCTGCTCCCCTCCACAGATTATCCGAAGAATACTGAAAAATCCACACCAAGAAATATCGCAAATATGGAATGGTCGCTGGAAGACACCGTGTGGTGAATTGCCATTGACCACAACCCGAGTCTCCGGGGACGGAGAGACGAACCCGCCGTTTTCACTGTCACTGGCAACCCAGGAGCAGAAAGACCGGCAACTACTTGGTCCCTGACAGACACATCTCGAGCGCAGACAGTTTACCAGAGGGAACAGTGCACATTTTTGCACCGCTCGCTCTTCGAATTATCTCAGGCGAGGGAGGAGGCAGAAATCATGGACGACGCCGGCCTGGTGATCGCCGCCGCGTTGACAGGCGGAATCTTCGTCGTGTTGCTCGTCCTGCTCGTCGTCGTCCTTGTCCGGAGGCGGTGGCTGGACCGCGAGGGCGTGGCGTCCGGCCGCGGCTTCGTCCTGTTCGGCGTCTGTTGCCAGGACGGCACCCAGGGCCGGTTCGTCCGGACGTCGTCCCTGGCCAGGAGCCGGCAACGGGCGGCGCGCGGCGGCGAGGAGGCGGATGACGAGCCGGACGAGGGCGAGCTCGAGAGGTGGAAGAAGATGTTCGGTGGGCCCACTAGGTGCCTGTCCACGATAGAGGAGGCCACGGAGAAGGGCACGTCGACGGTGGCAACGCCGGCGTTCTGCTCGCCGGCCGCGTCGCCCGACCGAAGAGACGCCAGGGCTGTGCAGACGGCGTCTGCCGGCGTGCTCAAAAGTTGAGACTTGCTTATCTTGCTCTTGTAATTCGTGATGTGCAGTAGTACTACACAAGGAAATACTCCCTCCATTTCTAAATATAAGTCTTTTAGAGATTTCACTATCGACTACTCCCTCCGTTCCTTTTTTTTCTTTTGAAGTTTACTACATACAAAGCAAAATAAGTGAATCCACACTCTAAAATATGTCTATATACATCTGTATGTAGTTTGTAGTGGAATCTCTAAAAAGACTTACATTTCGGAACGGAGGGAGTACTAGCAAGACATATGCACCACACTAATAAGTCGAGCGATCATGATAGCTTGTTATTTTGCTATACGTAGGGCTAGTAATTTTTTTTCCACATTAATTGAAGTTCTAATTTATCGTACATCAAACTTCTTTTTCTTATAGAAAGGACCCCGATATTCAAACACTAGGAATTTCTTTCTGCTACATGTATTTATAAAGTCTATATGAATGTTTTCTTTTGCAAAAGAAAAGGATTCCAATAATCAGGAAAGATCATTACAATCTCTTGGCAGAGAGTGCGAATTTCATCAGGTCCATTTTACAGCCATAGAGCAGTGCTGAGGTACAGAGTGACCCAAGTGTGCAAGTGGATGGCTGTATAAAGTTTATGAGGGCGTGGATGTTGTTCTCTTGCCCAAAAATTGGTCGTGCCAATTCGATGCAATCACCTTGACCCCGGACAAATCCTTCAAAGCATGCCGGCATCTAGGGCCTCTTTCCCTATGAAGTACCTAGGCCTCCCACTCTCCATTTGGGAACTAAAAAAAGGTGGATTTCCAATATCTAGAAGACAAGGCGGCAGGCAAATTGGTCAGTTGGGCAGGCCAAAACATCACTACTATTGGGCGCGGGAGGCTCTTAAGGACAATGCGTGGATTTTCAAAATCAACATCAACACCGTCGTCACTGGTGGCCACATTCGGGAATTCTTCACCCTTTGGATGCTCGTGCATGATTTCTCCCTTGATGTCCAAGTCGAAGATGGAATCATTTGGAAACACGCGAATGATAGGCTCTACACGGCGGCCACCGCCTATAAGGCTCTGGCTTGACGCTTTCACCCATGGACATCATGGTTTGGAAAGCC
>NC_057801.1:660579746-660586950 GCF_018294505.1 Triticum aestivum
GGTCGGGCCCCGGGGCGGGCCGCGGGTGGGCCGAGCGGGCCCGGCAGCGGGGAGGAGAGAGAGGAGACTGGTGGGGTGACATGGCACCTCCTAATTGGGTGCAAGCGGCGGCGGACGCGTCCGGCGACGAGATGGACATGTCCGACGGCGCGGAGGGAAATTAGGGTAGGGTTTGATCTACGCGGATTTTCGAGGGAGGCCACATATTTATAGGTAGAGGGATCTAGGTGAGTCCAAGTGAGGAGCGGTTTTCGGCCACGCGATCGTGATCGAACGACCGAGAGCATGGAGGGGAGTTAGATGGGTTTTGGGCCAGTTTGGAGGGGTGTTGGGCTGCAAAGAGAAGGAGGCTTTACGGTTACCCGGTTAACCGTTGGAGTATCAAACGACCTCCAAATGACACGAAACTTGACAGGCGGTCTACTGGTGCTATACCAAGGCCGCTTGGCAAACCTCGAGCCATTCCGAGAAAGTTTTATACCCACACACAACAAGAGACGAAAGGGGAACGCTGGAGGGCATAGGAGTGCCGGATTGCAAAACAGACAACGGGGAAAAAGCTCGGATGCAAGAGACGAACATGTATGCAAAATGAAATGCACATGATGACATGACAAAATGCAACACGCAAGCGAATGACATGGCGACAACGGCAAATAACTGGCAGACACCTGGCGCATCGGATCCGGGGCGTTACAACACTCCTCCACTAACAAGAGATCTCGTCCCGAGATCTTAGGACCGAGACGGAAGGGAAAAGGGATGAGGTGAAACAAGAACTCAAGAGAAGAAGCAAAGAATCGAGAGCACTCGAGAAGAAGAGAGGAACGACGAGAATGACGAGAATCAAAAAACTCTCGGAATCAGATAGACTATGAAACAACTCTGGTTAGAACGAGATAAGAGACGAATAAGATCGAAAAGGATTTAGGCAGCACTCCAGCTGAAACATGGAGGAATAGAACATGAACTACGCAAGACGGGATGACACTTGACGAGATGAACAATGCAATGCCTCCGGAAGAATTGAAATAGAATTGAATGAAAAGAATTTAGAAGGATTGAATGGAGTTATTGAGAGAATCAACAACGAAAGAATAAGCTTGATGTGGACTTATAGATAACATCTCATAACCATAAGGTGATAACCGGCCACAAACGGAAATGATTGGATAGCTGAGAAGAACGAAGAAATGCAAAACTGCACTTCAAAAGAATACGGAGGATTAATTACACTTCGGGATGCGAGAAGAAAGATACTTGAACTCCACCGACAAGAATCTTGATGAACACTTGAAGGATGAATTAAATCAAGAAGAACCACCATGAAGAACTCCGGTAACAAAAGGATGATGAGATAGAATTGAAGGATGAAAGAATAAGATGAGCGTTGCGATGATTCCGATGGGGGTTCCGACGAGATGGCCAATGAAACTTGAACTCCGGAAAGAAAAGATGGAGAACACTTGGAATTAGAATTTATTCATCAAGAATAAACTCCAAAGGAAGGGATTAATCACTTGGATGAAATAAGAATAAGATCTATTGTATGCTTATCCTTCATCAAATTAAATTGATGACAAACAATGGATTTTGCATACTACTTATTCTTCTTGAAAAGGATTGAGAAGGGATAGCACAAAAATTGAGAAAGTCTTCATGAACCACCGGTAGGATTGAGAGAACGAATCGATTGATATGATAATCAAAGAAAAAGAATCTTGAACGAACCCCCGTAAGAATTCGAAAAATGACTGATGAAAGAGACTGAATCACCGGGAAGAATTAGAAGAACAAATATGCTAGAGGGGATTTAGATGCAAGAGAACGGGAAGAACTTGAGCTGATTAAAGAACACTTGAACAAGGCACCGGGATAAATAGAGAACGATAACTGGAATAATGGCCTCCGGTGAAAAGAAACAGGAAAACAACTCCTGACATACTCCGGATGGATGAAAAGAATATCTGACAAATGGAATAATTCTCGAGGATAACAAGAAGCTAGAATGACGAATCTTCGAGAGAACGAGCAAGATTTAGAGGAAAAAACTCTTCTGCGATCGACGAGAAACACCACCGAAATTATTGAGATACTTCGGGAGAACGGAAAGCAAAGAGGTTGAGCCAACAATGAAAAGAATTTGAAAGCGATCTTGGAGAGGCATCTGACTGATGAATTCATTCTTACGTCAAACTTCAGAAAGGATTTGAGAATACTCCGGGCGAATTAGAAGAGTCAGGTAAGATCCTGGAAAAAGACCTGTGGGTTAGGGCTCACTGAAGAGATAACACCGTTGAAAAGGATTGTTGAAGAGGTAGATGATGCACCGGAACAATTGAAATATTTGAATGAGGTGACAACCTCGAATTAATTGGAACACAGACGAATCTTCTGAGATGTCTTGAGCACTCCGGAAGGATGAACTGGCGAGAGGCGAACGAGCAGGGAAAAACACTTGATCCAAGGAAAAGAATGAAATCACTACCAAAATTAGAATTGAATCCACCGGAGAAGATAACGAGATGAAGAATGACGAACAAGACGAGAATTCACCGGTTGAGATAATTGAGGGAACACTGAAGAGGCTACGCACGAGTGAAATAGATGGTCGAGAGAGAGTCAGACTCCGGGAAGAAAAGGGTGGGAGGGCGGGAAAACAAAAGCAACTTGGAAGGGGAAATCGACGAATAACTTGAAGAGAAAACACCGGTTGAAATCATTGAGGAAAGAAAGAAAAGTTTTCGCACGAGCAGGATGGATACTCGATTATGGACTCTAGTTCTGAGAAGAAGAACAGGGTGGGCTGGTGGGAAAGAAAACAACTGAGGATTGAACTCAAAGATGCAGAGGCTCGAGTCAACTTGACAAGAAATGCACCGGATAAAAAGAGCTGAGGAACAACTACTGGAAAACCAACTGCGTGAACCTAAAGAAAGTTTGAAAGGAAAGAGGAGTAATTCAAAACATCTACGTCAAGATTCCTTACGAGAGCGACGAAGGGGATGAGGAGTAAAAAGAATTCCTACTCTCCGATATAACTAGACTCCGAAAACAGTTTTCTTCTAGACTCAACATCGGCCAAACTACACGATCAATCAAGGGGGGCTCCTAAGGTCGGTCGAGGCTCTGATACAATTTTATCACACCCAATATGCGACCCTATCCAAAAGGAAATCGAAGGTCCCACCAAGGATAGACCCGCATATTGAAACGCTTTTGCAAGGTGGATATCATTACATCAACATTACATAATAGATGGGGATACATACATAAGGCATACAATGCCACATGAATACAACATCATCATACATAAGATCATCATCCGACTACGGATGAAACACAAACATAAACTCAAACGACATCCACCCTGCTAGCCCAGGCTGCTGACCTAGAACCTATCCCCTGATCGAAGAAGCAGAAGAAGAACTCAACGCAAGCAAGCATCGCTCTCGCGTCATGATCATCGCATAACCTGTACCTGCAACTGTTGTTGTAGTAATTTGTGAGCCACGAGGACTCAGCAATCCGATTACCATGGGTATCAAGACTAGCAAAGCTTAATAGGAAAGGAAGGGGTAAAGTGGTGAGGCTGCAGCAGCGACTAAGCATATATGGTGGCTAACATACGCAAATAAGAGCGAGAAGAGAGCAAGCAGAACGATCGTGAACTAGCAATGATCAAGAAGTGATCCTGAACTCCTACTTATGTCAAACATAACCCAAAGACCGTGTTCACTTTCCGGACTCCGCCGAAAAGAGACCATCACGGCTACACACGCGGTTGATGCGTTTTAATTCGGATCTGGTGTCAAGTTATCTACAACCGGACGTGAACAAATTCCCATCTGCCTATAACCGCAAGCACGGCTTTCGAAAGATTATACCCTGCAGGGGTGTCCCAACTTAGCCCATGACAAGCTCTCGTGATCAACGAAGGAATAGACCTTCTCCCAGGAAGACCCGATCAGACTCGGAATCCCGGTTTACAAGACATTTCGACAATGGTAAAACAAGACCAGCAAAGCCGCCCGATGCACCGACAAATCCCGATAGGAGCTGCACATATCTCGTTCTCAGGGCACACTGGATGAGCGAAGCGTACAGGAACCGACGTAACCCAAGTTGCCAAGGGATGGCCCCGCACGGTGCTCTAGCTCGGACCAACACTTAGACAAGCACTGGACGGGGGGGGGGCTAAAATAAAGATGACCCTTGGGTTGGCCGACCCAAGGGAAAGGGTAGGTGGTGGTGAGGCAAATGGTAAAACCAAGGTTGGGCCTTGCTGGAGGAGTTTTATTCAAAGCGAACTGTCAAGGGGGTCCCATAAATCACCCGACCGCGTAAGGAACGCAAAATCCGGGAACATAACACCGGTATGACGGAAACTAGGGCGGCAAGAGTGGAACAAAACACTAGGCATAAGGCCGAGTCTTCCACCCTTTACCAAGTATATAGATGCATTAATAATATAAGAGATATTGTGATATCCCGACATAAATCCTGTCCACCATGGAGAAATCTTCAACTTCACCTGCAACTAGCAATGCTATAAGAGGGCTGAGCAAAGCGGTAACATAGCCAAGCAATGGTTTGCATACGAAAGGTGTCAAACGTTAGAGGTTCAGGGCAATTTGGGATGGCTTGATAAACAGGTGATAGGTAGCACAACATTGCGATAGAACGAAACAACTAGCATAGCAATGATAGTAGTGAGATCCAGGATAGCGGTCATCTTGCCTGAAATCCCGCTAGGAAGAAGAACGAGTCCATGAAGAAGACGAACGGATGAAGCCACGAAGGTGAACCAAGCGTAGACGAACGAATCCTCACGATCGCAACGAAACAGGAACTAACAAGAAGAAGCACACAACAAGGTAAACACATCACACATGAACATGACATGATGCACAATAGAGGACGATGCATGACAAAGCTACATGAAGCTACTCATGGCAAGAGATGATGCAAACAAGAGCAACACATCAAGGCAAGTTTAAATGAGGCCGGGAACAACATATAACGATTCCGGTAAGTCCTCATATGCAAATTTCGAAGTTGGTCCAGATCTGAATAAACCTTATGTTCAAGTTGTTAAACATCAAGTTAAGATGCACAAAGATGATCTACACGAGATTCTAGTCAAATTACATATAAAGATCATTTAGTTCGGAGCTACGGTATAGAAGATATGAGCAACACAAGTTAAACATGGCATTGATGCAAAATGCACTCAAACATCAAGCAAACACACCAAAACAAGGATGCAACATGATAATATGAAACTACATGCAAAACTAAGCAAGTTTCATATAGAGCACACTCAAAACGGAGCAACGGTTCAACACACACACATGAAACAAGTTTAAAGGACAAGCTGTCCAAAACAGCAACTAGGCATATTGCAAGCACCAAAACAATATGCTACAGGACCCCAACATAATAACAAAAGGCATGGACATGATGTACAGGTGAAGCATAACAAAACATGAACACTGAGCTATCTCCAGAAATCACTAGAACATACTCAAACACACATGGTAAGATTGCAAGTTATACAATTTCAGACTTTGCAGCGAATAACATCAGGTTGCAATGTTTAGAGCTATCAAACAAAATGTTACAGGAACTTATAATGGCAAATGAAGGCATGTCATGCATCTACTAAATGCATAGATCAAAAGTCCCTTACTGACCATAAGTCAAAAAGGACCAGAAAATATGATGGCACCCACATAAACATGGCAAGTTATATTACAGATTCAAACATGGCAGAAACAGAATTATAAAGGCATGTAGATAAGCTTGTACCACTCACCACAGAGCAATACATGCCATGGCAAGGCAACCAATAGTAAGAATACATATTTGTGAAGCTAAGCATGGCAAGAGCAAGGTCATAGGGTGCATGGAACACTAGCAAAACACATGGAAACAAGTGAACTTAATGTTAACAGGCTGACAGCAACATTATGAAGCAACTTTGGAGCAAGGAAAAAACTAGCTACAGCAAGCTATAAATTCTACCAGGGGCATGGATGGATATAGCATAACATGTAGAACAAAACATGTTTATAGAACATCTCCAGATTATGCATAGAATGATTAGTAGTGACATGTTTATATAGCATCACGAAATAACAGATTCAGCCTAGCAAAATAGCAACATCAAGTACACTACTTAACAAGCTTGAATCACTCACCACAAGTCACTGCATGACAAGATAAGCATAGCATCATCAAGAAGGCATGTTTATGAACCAAACCAAGTCAAGAACAAGTTCATAGCATGCAAGGATCAACTATTCTAACATTGGCCAAATTGAATAACATGTAAACAATCTGCCAGGAAACATTTTGAAGCAAAAGTAGAGCACTCAAATAACATGCTAGACTACTCCATAATTGCCAACAGGGGCATGAATGGATATAGCAAAACCATATGTTCAAAACACCCTTACTGAAGTATCTCAAAATATGCATGGATCTCTCTGTAGCATCATGTTTACATGGCATCAAAATAACATGCCTAGTTTGCATGCTTGTGCTAGTCACCACATTGATCACAAAAATACATGGTAAGCACCTCTGTAAAGAAGACATGGCATAGTTCAGAACACATGTAGACATCAACCTCATAGGGTGCACACATCAATCATGGCAAAAATGACAAAAGAGCTCGTTCTGTTAACAGACAGCAAAAAACATTATGAAGCACTCTTACAACGATGATTCAGGCATCAAGATGACCTCAAATGAATATGATGCAATGGAACAAAATGATGTACTCGTTGAGGCGAACAATTTGACATATTACACGCACAAAACGGAGCTATGTATGCAGAGACACGATGCGATGAACATGGCATGAAAATACTGGAAATCTGGGGACTTAGACGTTTTTACCTCCGGGAAAAGTCAACCCGGGACGGAGGGATCCGGGACAGCGCGGTACAGGACAGGGACGAGGGCGTTTAGATGGATGCATTGGTGGATCTGGTCCACCTCCAGATCCGGCGAAGCTCGGGCGAGGTGGTGGCGAACTCCGGCGAGGAGGCCGGAGGAGGCACGGGAGGACGGAGGGGCGTCGGGCATTGCTGGATCCGGTCTGGCCCGACCGGATCCACGGCGGGGAGGCGGAGAACGACGCGCGGCCGGAGGCCGGCGAGGCCGGGACGGGGCGGCGCGCCCACGACGGCGGCAG
>NC_057801.1:660587276-660619758 GCF_018294505.1 Triticum aestivum
GGGTGGGCCGAGCGGGCCCGGCGGCGGGGAGGAGAGAGAGGAGACCGGCGGGGTGACGTGGCGCCTCCTAATTGGCTGCAAGCGGCGGCGGACGCGTCCGACGACGAGATGGACATGTCCGGCGGTGGAGGGAAATTAGGGTAGGGTTTGATCTGCGCGGATTTTCGGGGGAGGCCACATATTTATAGGTAGAGGGATCTAGGAGATTCCAAATGAGGAGCGGTTTTCGGCCACGCGATCGTGATCGAATGACCGAGAGCATGGAGAGGAGTTAGATGGGTTTTGGGCCAGTTTGGAGGGGTGTTGGGCTGCGAAGAGAAGGATGCTTTACGGTTACCCGGTTAACCGTTAGAGTATCAAACGACCTCCAAATGACACGAAACTTGACAGGCGGTCTACTGGTGCTATACCAAGGCTGATTGGCAAACCTCGGGCCATCCCAAGAAAGTTTAACACCCGCACAGAATGAGAGACGAAAGGGGAACGCCGGAGGGCATAGGAGTGCCGGATTGCAAAACGGACAACGGGGAAAAAACTCGGATGCAAGAGACGAACACGTATGCAAAATGAAATGCACATGATGACATGACAAAATGCAACACGCAAGCGAATGACATGGCGACAACGGCGAATAACTGGCAGACACCTGGCGCATCAAATCCGGGGCATTACACTGATACAGAAGTGCCGCTGGATTGTCCTTTGGCAGAGGATTCAGATGATGTGTCCGTCACAAACTCAGAAGTGGAGAGCGCCATGAACCATCGGCACCGGAGAGCCGCTCTTTGCAACCCCGGCTATACAAAAGAGGCATTCAGTGCCTTCTTCAGCTCGGCTAATGCATACATCCGAGCTACTCGAGACGGGCTTGCCAGATCCACAGATCAATATTTGAAAGATATGCGGGTGAGCTCACATTGTATAAACCTGATAATTATATACAAGTAGCCCCCGAGACTTGATGCAGTTGATTCAGCTGATTTAAGGATTATTGTAAAACCAGGTGCTTATGGAGAAGAACAACCTGTTGTCTGAAGAGCTGGAAAAGTGTCGGACCCAGCTAGCCTCTGCGACAGCCGAACTGGAGAAATCCAATAAGGCATCGAGAAAAATGGAATTATATACCAGCAATGCTAACACACATGTGTATCTTGATCATCCGGGAGAGGCACTGGAAATCCCACAAGCGGGTGAACAAGAAGCCAAAAGGCAATGGGCCGCGGGCGAACGTATACTTACAAAGGTTAGGGAGGAGAAAAACAAACTCCAAGATTCCAACACCCAGCTGGGTGAAGAACTAAAAGATGTGCGGGCCCAGCTGGCTGACTTCATGAAGGAAAATAAGAGGCTGCGAGGTGGCATATTTAGTATGTGGACAAACTTACCTCCGCATAATTCGGCGAGGAAAAGAACTGACAAAGTTATGTCTGTAGGTATGCTGACTGTCCGTCCCGAAGGGGAGATGTCCGGATCTTCGGGCGATCTGCTATAAGAGCTGTCGCAAATGCACGAGCGAGCTCGGCGGGCGATGTGAAATGTTGCCAAGGCCTTATGGCCATCCGCCCCCCTCCAGGAAGTATGGAGGAGCTTGTACAGCTATTTAAGGGAGCACGGCGGTGTTTCCGATTATGGAAGATATTAGCCTGCCGGGAAGGTGCACGAGAGGCCTGGGCCATGGTGAAAACACAGTATACCAAGCTTGATCCGAATCATATGGCCCGGGTTGGACATTTAGGGTCAGATGGAAAAGAAATTCCCGTTAGTTTGGTATATGACCAGGTAAAAGTAGCCGCAAAATATTCTCAACAGGATTGCAAGCTAGACAACCTGTTGGACGGCATAGAAGAGGAATTTTTTTAGTCCAAGTGACTATGTACTTTCCTTGACATACTTGTCCCTAGCCGGATTGTAAAACAATTGTCATGGCAGACCTTTTCGCTTCGACCTCTGGACCCGAAGGTGCGGAGTGTTTCAGAATACCTGAGCGGCAAAATAAACCGGGGTATGTGTGGAAACCAGGCGTAGGGGTCATAGTTGCTTGAACAGACAAGGTGTATCCGGCTAGCTATGTTATATTACATTGTGATTGTAAGAAACATCTTCCAGAGAGAATGGTTCCGTTAACAGTCCCTTTCCCTGGGTGAGCATGCGTTAACGTGCATGCCCGAACTGTGATTGAAAAATCGCAGCATACATAACATCTGGGGGTTCATTGTATAATGAAAAAAAAACATCTTTAGTCCACCGACCAAATATTCCCTTAAGAATGCTAGCTTTCGGCTTCACCTAGTCTGAGGTACACATCCGGATGACCTGGCAGTAACAATCAAAGAGGTGCTCCCTTTATGCCCTAGCCGAACTAACGGAAATGTAGGGCATAATCACGGGAGCCAGGCAACCCAACTTGGCCAAAACTTAAGTCATATTGATGCATAAAATGGTGAAGTAAAGGTACATACAAGGAAACGACACGTATGCGGTGAGCTTAATGCTCGGAAAATAATAATAAGCTTCTATACAAGAAGCCCCCAGGTATAATGGACTTACATATTTGGGGATGTGTACGTCGTAGGTGCACGGTTTAGGCGCATGAAAGCTTTAAGGCTAAAAAGGAAAAGGGAAAAGGGAGGAAAAAAATAATGGAAACAAAAGGGAGAAGGAGACGAATAAAGAGTTCGGCACTGGGCATAGAATCTTCGGAGTCTGGCCACGTTCCATGGGTTCGGCTTTAGGCGATTATCTAATGCATCAAGCAGGCGGTACGCTCCTCTAGTGAGAACTTCGTCAATTATGAAGGGACCATCCCACTTGGGCTTGAGTTTGTCCTTTTTCTTCTCTGGCAAGCGTAGAACGAGTTCACCAACATTATAAGTCTTGGCCCGCACTTCTCTGCTTTGATGTTTGCGGGCCTGTTGTTGATAAAACGTGGAACGGGCTTTTGCGACGTTGTGCTTGAAAGTGCAATCATGCCCTTAATCATATTTTGATGTTGATGACAACATGTATCTTGGGACTAATCATATTTATCAAGTATATCTCAGGATTATGTCTCAAAGACCGTGTGTGGATCATGACTAGGGACAAATGCATATAACTCAAGAATGGAGATACAAGACACTAGCCTTGGCTTTGTTTATGGTTTCTTCTTGAGTATAGGGATCCCGCACTATTAAGAGGGGATCGTTGGATCTAGTGAAAGACTTCCTCAAAACCCACAACTTATGTTTTTCTCTCCAGTCGTCCGGTACTCTACGGATGTCCGGTCCCTCTCAGCTGTCCGGATGTCCGGCTCTCTCCGGTCGTCCAATGTTCCCTTTACAGAAAGTTATCTACGGATTTCCGGAAATCTCCGGACGTCCGACCTCCGGACGGCTGGCAGGTCTCGGACGTCCAGTTCTTTCACCACAGAACCATATTTATGGATTTCCAGGCTTCTCCGGTCGTCCGGGTGCCGGACGACCGACATGTCTCGGATGTATGTATCATGTGTACTGATTCGTGGCTCATGTATTCCCAGTGGCCGGACGACCGATCACTGTCGGATGTTCGGACTTATTTGTGCCACCGGACGTCCGATGTTGTCCGGACGTCCGACCTATCATGTGCACTTAAGTGACCCAAATGGTCACTTTTCCACACCTACTATATATTTACCTCTCCCTTCCACAGGATGAGGTTGACCATTCACTTTGAGCTTGCCAAGAACACTCTTCACTCTCTCTCTCTCTCAATCCCCTACATCAAATCCTAGATCCCCAAGTGATTTAGGAACATTTGAGAGAAGTTCTTCGATCAAGTGATAGATCCACTCCTTCCCCTTCTTTGCACCAAAGGAATTTGTGATTTGAGTAAGTCTTGTGCTTTTCCCCAACGTTCTTATTACTCTTGGAGGTTGGAGACTCCTAGGCGGTAGCAGTCTTTCGGAGAGGAATCAACCTTTCTGATTACCCCCAGAAAGGTTTGTGAGGGTTTGGAGACCACCCCAAGGTCTACCACTAGTGGTTGAGAAACGCCTCAGTGGTGTTGTCTCAAAGGGAGAATAGGGTGAGCCTTCGTGGCGTTTGTGTGCCTTCGTGGTAACATCCACCTGTCTAACCGTGACTAGCTTCCCTCCAAGGAAGTGAACATCGGCATACATCCTCGTCTCCCGGAGTTGCGGTTATTCCTAACCCTAACTCTCTACTTGTGGTTACTTGTCTCTTAGCACTTACTTACATCATATTGTGCTTGCTTACTTATGTGCTCGTGTTACTTGCTTAGTACTTAGTACTCACTTGCAATTGTTAGGCTCACCTTCATATTCCGCATTGTTGCCTAAAATTGCTAAGTAATAATTAAAATTTGTAATTGTACCTATTCACCCCCCCCCCCTCTAGGTCCATCTCGATCCTTTCAATTGGTATCTGAGCCTCATGCTCCATTCTTGTGGCTTAACCGCCCTAGAGCGAGATGAACCCGGATGGGACTCCCCTGGTTGCAGATCTGATGGATAAAGGTGAGGCTTCTTCTAAAGTCAAGACCTTTACGTCTGAGGATCTAGAACGGGACCTTGCTAAGAAAAAAGAGGAGCATGATGCTTCTCTTGAGTCCTTGGTGCAAATGATATTAGCCACATTGTCCTCGGTGCTTGCACAACTCTCGGGTGGTGCGGCTTCGAGGCCAACTGTTCCTGCTCCGTCACTTGGTCAACAACCTCCTAGCAGTGAACACGCCAGTGTTCCTTGGCTTTATGCAAGACCTTAGGTTGACAAACCAAGATATAATCCTCAAGGAAAACCTCCTTTACTTAGTGCCACTTCCGATTTTGCTTTGTGGAGAGTTGCTATGCAGGATCATCTTCGACATGGAAACGATGAGATGTTGGAGATCATGGAGTATGGTTATCCTGTGGTTGATCCAAAGAACCCTACACCAAGAGAAATTTATGACAAGAATCTCAATGACACAGCAGTCCTGTGTATAAGGAGAGGTATGGATGACAAGCAAAGGAGACCGTTCATACACATCACAAGTGCCAAGGAACTATGGGAAAGTATTATAAGATCCAAGACTGGCACCTCTACCCCTCCAGAGTGCTAAATATGAAATTGCCAAGGGACAATTGCAAAAAAATTGTATGGAGAAAGATGAAACCCCAAATCAACTCCTTGAGCATCTCATGACTCTCACTGCCGACATTGAGGCATGTGAGTGTGACAAGACACGAGATGGATTCAACATGACTAAGCGATTCCTTGTGGATAAGTTGCTTCATGCTCTTTCCCCATATCACCATCAAATGGTGTGGGACATAAGACAACACCATGCCTTCAAGTAAGTGACTACAGATGACATCATATCCACCTTACAACTATTTAAAGAGTCAAAGGCTAATGCCACAAAACATCTTGCCATGCATGGTACTCCATCATCAAAGATCAATCTTGCATTGAAGGCCAAGCATGTATGTGAAGATGAGCAAAGTGAAGAAGAAGAAGATGATGATGATGAAGATGGTGATGAGATTGAATCCGATGAGGGCCCTTCATATGAAGACATGGCTCTTTTTGTCAAGAAGTTTAGTGCGGGAAAATTCAAGGGAAGATTTCAAATGAAGAAAGTAAGAAAACGCTACAACTGTGAAGAAACCAACCACTTCTCAAATGAGTGCCATTATGTGAAGAGAGAAGATAAAGCAAGGTTTCCCAAGACCTTTCCCAAGAAGAAGTTGCCAAATCCTTTGAACTCCAAGATCAAGAAGAGAGATGGGAAAGCAATGGTTGCTCAAGAAGAATCTGATCCGGATGATGTTAGTGGTGTTGCCGGAGTTGCTCAAGACTCTCAAAACACCTTGAGGTTAGTAAAAAAGAGTGGTGATGTGGTCACCTACAACTACATGAAAGACTACAAAGGCAATGCTCACAAGTGCCTAATGGCAAAGGCCGTGGTAGAAGATGGAAAGGACCAATGCTCTCCTGACAAGGTCAAGGTAACTCTACGATCAAATCCTACTCTTTTCACTCCTTCTACTCCTAGTGATGAGTATCTTGATGCGGAGGATAGGTATGAGGATGATGATCTAGATGACCCTATGCTTTCTAAACTTAATAAGTTCATGTGTTCCCTCAAAGTAAAGAAGCTTTACTATGTTTCGCATGCTTATGGAGATGGTGAGTAAGCACACCATCACCATTAAGGAACTCGAAACCCTCGTGACCGAGGAAAAGGAAAAATGTGAAATCCTTGAGCGGAAAGTCCAATATGAGGAAGCACGAAATGATGAACTATGTTTAAAAATTGGTGCAAATATTGGTGTTCATACTAATGATCTTGCCTCCTTGAAAAAGGCTATTGACTCTTGCGAAGAGTTGATGAATGATAAAAGTAAGCTTGTGAAGTCTCATGCTTCTCTCTCTAAGGATTGTGAGCTTCGATCTATGTCTCTCAAGACTAAGGAAGAAGAGCTCCCCCTTCTTACAAAGAGTTTTGAGACGCTCAAACTTACTTATCTTGAAACTCTAGCCAAGGCTTACTCCCCTTCGATTATCAATGTTGATGCTTGTACTACTAACTCTAGTAGTGATCTAGCATCTATTCTTGAGGAAAATCGCTTTCTCAAGGCTCAAATCAAGAAAGGTATCATGACATGTGCTCAAGGGCAAAAGAACCTTAATGAGATATTGAGCCAACACAATGAGGTGTTTGCCAAGGAGGGACTTGGGTTTGACCCAAGCACAAGCAAGAAGAAGACGTCCTCTCAAAAGTGCACAACTCCTCTAAAGGAAACATCTGTGCAAGAAGGGCACAAGGAGAAAGGTAAGGGTGTTAGTGGGAAGGCCACAAGGGGCATGCCCACTCTCAACAAGCCGAAAGAGTTCATGCCTCCATCCTATTTACTTCATAAGACTAAGGATGGAGAAGTTTATGCAAAATTTGTTGGTCCTCGAAATGCATTCCAGTTCTATGCTATTTAGGTCCCTAAGACCCTTGTGACTAACTTGAGAGGTCCCATTGCAAAATGGGTGCCTCTAACCAAGTCATAATTGTGTGTAGGTTGCTTTCTCCGATGGAGTAAAACGGGTGATTGATAGTGGTTGTACCAATCATATGACCAGAGATAGAAAATTGCTCTATGATTTCATGGAAGCTATTCAACTGTTCATGAGCATTATGTTTGGTGGAGGTTCAAAAGGACAGGTACTCGGGTTGGGCAAGGTGGCTATCACAAATGACATGTCTCTTGCAAATGTCATGCTTGTCCAATCCCTTAAATACCATTTGCTTTCTGTTCACCAATTGGCTTCTATTGGTTATGATACACTCTTTGGACTAACGGATGTGAAAGTCTTTAAGAGAGATACTCTCGAAGTGGCCTTTGTTAGAGAGTTGGATGGCAACCTTTACACGGTTGATTTCTCGAAAGAGAGCACTTTCCATGCAACTTGTCTAATGGCCAAGGCCGACAAGGGGTGGCTATGGCATCGCCAGCTTGCCCATGTCGGCATGAGAAATCTTCAAGATCTCTTCAAGGGGAATCACATCCTTGGACTAACCAATGTCTCCGTTGAGAAAGATCATGTGTGTAGTGCATGCATAGCCGGGAAGCAACATCAATCAAAGCACCCACCCAAGAACATAGTATCTACTTCAAGGCCCCTCGAGCTCCTTCAGGTGGTTCTTTTTGGGCCTCCTTCATGGGATATTCTTGGTGGGAAAAAGTGTGGACTTGTCATTGTTGATGATTACTCAAGATATACATGGGTGTTCTTCCTCAAGTCCAAGGACGAGACGAAGATCACCTTCATTGATTTTGCCAAGCAAGCACAACGCAAGTTTGACAAAGAAATCTTGGCAATAAGAAGTGACAATGGCTCTGAGTTCAAGAACTATACCTTGGAAGAATTCCTTAGTGATGAAGGGATTGAGCATCAATATTCAGCTCCATACACTCCTCAGCAAAATGGTGTAGCCAAAAGGAAGAACCATACACTTGTAGAGATGTCAAGGTCCATGTTGGATGAATACAAATCACCACATAGTTTTTGGGCCAAAGCTGTCAACACTGCATGACATGCATCAAACCGGCTCTTCCTCTGCACTATATTGGGACATACTCCATATGAGCTCCTAACTAGGAACAGGCCAAATGTCAAGTACTTTCATGTATTTGGGTGCAGATGTTTCATCCTCAACAAAAGAGAACGGTTAGGAAAATTTCAATCCAAAACAATTGAGGGCATATTTGTTGGCTATGGATCAAACTCTCACGCCTATAGAGTCTACAACAAATCCAATGGATGTGTTGTAGAAACTTGTGACATGGTGTTTGATGAATTTAATGGCTCCCATGGGTAGCAAGTTGATCTAAGTGATGTAGGTGAAGAAGGTTCCTCTCAAGATTTTTTGACTATGGGAGTTGGTGCTCTTCTTCCATTGGAACGAGAACCTCATGATGATGAAGAAGAAGATGGAAATTTCACACATCATCAAAGTACTTAAACACCCATACCACCACAAACTCCTATTGTTCAACACATGCCCTTAGCCCAAGTACAAGAAGATGATCAATTTCCTCTTCATGATAATCCTCAAGAACAAGATCATCATCAAGGGCAAGAACAAGAAAGTCCAATCATTGATGATGAACCTCAACAAATGCAATATGAAGAAGAATATATTCCACCACACATTAATGATCCACATGTTGAGGATGTGGATGATGGACATGAAGTGGAATCTCATGAAACCCTTACCTCCATCATGCCTCGTGTGGCCGGTCGTGTTGATGTTGACAAAATTCTCACTGGCATATCGGAAGGTAGAGTCACTCGTAAACATTTGACAAACTTTTTTGCTCACTTCTCTTTTGTGTCTAGTGTTGAGCCCCTCAAGGTACAAGATGCATTGATGGACAATGATTGGCTCGTTGCTATGCAAGAAGAGTTGAACAGTTTTGAACGCAACCAAGTGTGGTCATTAGTCAAGAGGCCACCTACCGAGCACAACGTCATTGGAACAAAATGGATTTTCAAGAACAAGCAAGATGAAAATGGTGTAATCATCCGTAACAAGGCAAGGTTAGTGGCACAAGGGTACTCACAAGTTGAAGGTTTGGACTTTGGTGAGACTTTTGCCCCCATTGCCCGTCTTGAATCCATTCGCATCTTACTTGCTTATGCCGCTTTCAATGGTCTTACATTACATCAAATGGATGTGAAGAGTGCTTTCCTTAACGGTCCTCTACAAGAAGAAGTATATGTGTCACAACCACCTGGGTTCATTGATCCCATTCACAAAGACTATGTGTATAAACTTCATAAGGCTTTGTATGGCCTCAAACAAGCACCTCGTGCTTGGTATGATCATTTGAAGAAGTTTTTACTCGATGATGGTTTTGTGAGAGGGGTAATCGATCCCACTCTTTTTACTAAGAGGGACAAGGGTGATTTGATCCTATGCCAAATCTATGTAGATGATATCATTTTTGGTTCTCCTAACATTCATTTGTGCAAGAAGTTTGCGGCTTCAATGACCAAGAATTTTGAAATGTCACTGAATGCGGATTTGAAGTTCTTTCTCGGTTTCAAATTCGACAATTTCACGAAGGAATTTTCTTATCTCAAGCAAAGTACCTCAAGGATATCCTAGAGAAGTTTGGCATGTCTGATGCTAGTCCATGCAAGACACCCATGCCAACCAAAATTGCGCTCACTGAAGACACAAATGGTACTCCTTTCGACCCATCTATTTACCGCTCTATGATTGGTTCATTGCTTTATCTTTGTGCATCTAGACGAGACATCATGTTCAATGTATGCATGTGTGCTAGATTTCAAGCTTCCCCTAGGGAAACTCATCATAAGGCGGTTAAGCATATTTTTAGATACCTTGTTCACACCCCAAAGTTGGGTCTATGGTACCCCAAGGATGCTAAGTTTGATCTCATTGGGTACACAGATGCAGATTGAGCTAGAGACAAAGTGGATCGTAAGTCCACATCCGGTTCATGTTAGTTTCCTGGACGCTCCTTGGTAAGTTGGTCCTCGAAGAAACAAAATTGTATTGCCCTCTCTACCGTAGAAGCTGAATACATTGCAGCTGCCAGTTGTGCAACTCAGTTACTATGGATGAGGGAAACTTTGAAGGATTATGGTATCACCTATAGACATGTGCCTCTTCTATGTGATAATGAAATTGCCATCAATATTGCTGACAACCCCAAGGATCATCTCCGCAACAAGCACATTGATATTAGGTATCACTTACCGAGAGATCATGTTGAAAAGGGTGATATATACATTGATCGCATTTTTATAGATTTGCAACCGGCAGATATTTTCACCAAACCATTGGATGAAGCAAGGTTTTGTAAACTTAGGCGTGAACTTGGTATCTTGGATCTTGACAATATTATGTGAAATCTAGTGCCCATTCATGCATGAAATTAATGTCTTGTCTTGATGTAGGCATATATGTAGGGGGAGACACTCAACTCATGAGTATCCTCACCCTATGAAATGCATAGAAAGAACAAACACTCTCAAAGCTACCATGACATCTAACTATGGTACTTTCCATGATGGAGTAGTGATTATGAATTCAAAGTTCGAATCCTTCTGTGCCATGTCATGTATACTCATACATGGTGGCAGTAGCCACCACTCGTGTCATTTGAACAATATTTGAGTGGTATATGTTTATTATTGTTGGCATAGGATACTAGTTGCTTGATAAGAATTTCTTACTATGTACGGTAATCATCATCTCCTCATCATGATCGGTAGCACAAACAATTGCACCTACTCCTCTCAAAAAATTCTGGCGCCGGACGTCCGTGGATTACCGGATGTCCGAACGTTTCTCCACCACTGGACGTCCTTAGATCTCTGGTCGTCCGTAAAAACCTCTCTGTTGAACTCAGCCCGGTCATCCGGCCTATCCAGACGTCCGTACAATCCTCTCTGGTATATTTTTTTTCTGGCCCAGGTGCCGGACGTCCGTGGATTCCCGGTCGTCCGGATGTTTTTCCGACACCGGACGTCCGTAGATCTTCGGTCGTCCGGTCGATTTCTCAGGCTCCTATATATAGCGCGGGGTATGTTTTTGGGTCAGTTACCCTAATCCACTCGCTCCATCGCCTTTGTTCCCCACCGCCGCCGCTCCTGTCCCGCGGCTCCTCGTCGCGGCCACACGCCGCCCGTGCCCCTCGCCGGGGCCGCTCACTGCTCGGGGTCCTCGTTGTGGCCACTCGGGTCACCTCTGTCTCCGCTCAAGCTGCGACGCTGTCGTCACATCACACGCCGTGGCCACTCGGCCCGTTGCCTGATTCACTCCAGTCGCCGTCTCCCTCCGTGTACCTCACTCCAAGGTAGCCCCTATCTTTTCTCCCTCATGCATCAATTCCTCGATCTATGGTGGGGTCTTGATTTGGGTCTTCCTTCTCCCCTAGGTCGTGGTGCCCAAGACCAAGCACTCCGCATGCAAGCAAGTCACCGATGGGCCGTCTCGCACGTATCGTCATGGTGGCTCCAATGACTCTCAGGTGCGGGCTCGTCCTCGGAAGTGCGCCGCCCGCCCTCACAGCTCGTCAAGCAACTCCTCCTCGGAGGGATCCGACTATGAGGATGAACTGGAGGATTTGGAACCGCCCCCGTTTGTTGTTGTTCGCACGTCCGCACCCAAGCTGGGAACTCGTCGACCCACCTTCCAGCCGCCTCTCCTCCGGTGCCACCCCACGGTGATGCTCGTCATATCTCTCTTGAGCCTCCTTTACCACTCGTCCGCCATGTTAAGCTGTTCGACGAGGTTCCCATCGCATCTTATCTTAAGTTGTGTCGCGATGTTGATCAGTTTACAGTTGTTAGTGATTCTCAGGACAGTCGTTTTTGCACTAATGTCCAAGCTGACATCTTTACCACTATTGTCATTCCTAAAGGCTTGTCTCTCCATGTCTGCATTGACCTAGAGCATATTCCCACTCATCCGGATAAATATCCGGGGGCTATTGAGCTCATTGAGCCATCTAATCTTGTTGCTCCATTTGCATTTCAACATGACTTTAACCAAGCTACCATTCATCAATTCTATGCCACATGCTATTTTGGTCCAAATAACACTGTCACTTGGATGACCTCCGACACCATGCTCACAGCATCTTATGCTCAATTTGTTTCTGCCCTTGGGTTTCTTGACACCGGGTTCTCCACAAGGATGACCCCAACCATAGGCCCAAAGGCATTGAGGTTTCTGCGGATCTTCTCAAACCAATAGTAACTTTGTCTAAAATGGAGAAACAAAAGGGTCTGAACCAAGTCTCCATTTGTCGCTCCCCTTTCTACATCATCTATCAGTGCGCCATCTGCACCATCTATCCCAAGGTGGGTGAAAAAGGCTCTTGCAGTAGCTATTGCATTGATCTCATGCATCGCCTCTTTGCATTCCCCAAAGGGAAGATAAATGTTCCAAATTTTCTATGGCATGAGGACCGCCTCGCTAGTTTCCAGCACAAGCGGGCCTTTCCTCATGCCCCCTTCCTTCAGGCTTTTAACGAGAGTGTCGCTTCCTTTCCCATTGCCAGCACTCACGTGCATGAGCGATGGGTCATTCCCGCTCACATGGCGGATGATTATGTTCCTCCTCCTACTGCTCCTGCTCGTCGCACCACATCTAGTGTTCTTTCTCATACTGCCCGTTCTACTCCATCCAGTTCTGCACCCTTTGGGCGCATTGCTCGCTTTCTTGGCTAGGCTCACTCTGCAATGATGAAGATGTTCACCTTTCATTGCTCCCAACATCACGATGTTGTCACTCGCATGGTCACTTCCAAGAATGCTCTGAAGGCTCGTCTGAGAGACTCCGGATTTTATGATGTTAGTGACGATGAACGTCTTCCTGACGAGCCACCTTCTGATTTTGGTTTCCCCTCGGGTCCTGAGTGGGCTGATTTCTTCGACGAGGATGGTGGTAGTGGTGCTCATGATGATGATGATGAGGATGATCTCTGATGTTGTTATGATCCCACCTGTTTTTTTTACTTTCTTAGGAATTTGATGCCAAGGGGGAGTAGGCACTATGCATACTATGATATTATGATATTAGCCTGTTAACTTGTAATCGATCTCATTGCTGATTGTTGATTAGCTTGTATCGAACTTATGTTCTATGCTATAAGTGATGAATCTAAATGGAGCTTACTGTCTTGATTATCTTGTGTATGAGATTTGGTTGTGTTGGTATCATATTGAGGGGTGCCCTCTTCATGTTTAGTCTCTATGGTATCATATTGAGGGGGAGCTCACTCCTTGCCCTCTTCATGTTTAGTCTCTATGGTATCATATTGAGGGGGAGCTCACTCCTTGCTTATTCTTTGATTATTGAGCTCCAGAACAAATCCTTTCGATTCCTATTTTTTATGTGTGTGCATATATGTTGTCATCAACTACCAAAAAGGGGGAGATTGAAAGTGCAATCATGCCCTTAATCATATTTTGATGTTGATGACAACATGTATGTTGGGACTAATCATGTTTATCAAGTATATCTCAGGATTATGTCTCAAAGACCGTGTGTGGATCATGACTAGGGACAAATGCATATAACTCAAGAATGGAGATACAAGACACTAGCCTTGGCTTTGTTTACGGTTTGTTCTTGAGTATAGGGATCCTGCACTATTAAGAGGGGATCGCTGGATCTAGTGAAAGACTTGCTCAAAACCCACAACTTATGTTTTTCTCTCCGGTCGTCCGGTACTCTACGGACGTCCGGTCCCTCTCAGCTGTCCAGACGTCCGGCTCTCTCCGGTCGTCCGGTGTTCCCTTTACAGAAAGTTATCTACGGATTTCTGGAACTCTCCGGATGTCCGACCTCTGGACGGCTGGCAGGTCTCGTATGTCCGGTTCTTTCACCACAGAACCATATTTATCGATTTTCGGGCTTCTCCAGTCGTCCTAGCACCGGACGACCGGCACGTCTCGGACATCTATATCCTGTGTACTGATTTGTGGCTCATGTATTCCCAGTGGCCAGACGACCAATGATTGTCAGACGTCCAGACTTATTTGTGCCACCGGACGTCCGGTGTTGTCCGGACGTCCGGTGTTGTCCGGACGTCCGACCTATCCTGTGCAGTCAAGTGGCCCAGATGGTCACTTTTCCACACCAACTATATATATATACCTCTCCCTTCCATGGTATGAGGTTGACCATTCACTTTGAACTTGCCAAGAACACTTTTCATTCTCTCTCTCTCAATCCCCTACATCAAATCCTAGATCGCCAAGTGATTTAGGAACATTTGAGAGAAGTTCTCCGATCAAGTGATAGATCCACTCCTTCCCCTTCTTTGCACCAAAGGAATTTGTGACTTGAGCAAGTCTTGAGCTTTTCCCCAACGTTCTTATTACTCTTGGAGGTTGGAGACTCCTAGGCGGTAGGAGTCTTTTGGAGAGGAATCAACCTTTGTGATTACCCCCGGAAAGGTTTGTGAGGGTTTGGAGACCACCCCAAGGTCTACCACTAGTTGTTGAGAAATGCCTCTGTGGTGTTGTCTCAAAGGGAGAATAGGCTGAGCCTTCATGGCGTTGGTGTGCCTTCGTGGTAACATCCACCTCTCTAACGGTGACTAACTTCCCTCCAAGGAAGTGAACATCAGCATACATCCTCGTCTCCCGGAGTTGCGATTATTCCTAACCCTAACTCTCTACTTGTGGTTACTTGTTTCTTAGCACTTACTTACATCATATTGTGCTTGCTTACTTATGTGCTCGTGTTACCTGCTTAGTACTTAGTACTCACTTGCAATTGTTAGGCTCACCTTCGTATTCCGCATTATTGCCTAAAATTGCTAAGTAATAATTAAAATTTGTAATTCTACCTATTCACCCCCCCCCTCTAGGTCCATCTCGATCCTTTCAGTGCTCCTCCTCCAGGGCATCTAAGCTATCCTGCCGATCAAGCTCGGCCTCTCTGTCTTCATATATGCGCACTCGAGGTGAGTCATGAATAATGTTGCAGGGTAACACATCCTCTGCACCGTACACCATGAAGAAAGGTGTATATCCGGTAGTGCGATTGGGCATGGTCCGTAGCCCCCAGAGTACGGAGTCGAGCTCCTCGATCCAGTGCTTGTATGATTCTTTCAAAGACCGCACTAGTGTGGGCTTAATGCCGCTCATAATAAGACCATTGGCTCATTCGACTTGACCGTTTGTTTGTGGGTGATAGACGGAGGCGTAATCAAGTTTAATGCCCAGATTAACACACCAGGTTTTCACCTCATCGGCTGTGAAATTGGAGTCGTTATCGGTGATGATGCTGTGTGGAACACCATAACAGTGCACAACATCGGATATCTAGTCTATCACTGGTCTGGCTTCGGCCGTTTTAACTGGTTTGGCCTCTATCCACTTAGTGAATTTATCCACCATGACCAACAGATATTTTTCTTATGGCTTCCTCCTTTAACGGGTCCAACCATATCAAGCCCTACACCACAAAAGGCCAAGTGATGGGTGTCGGTGTCAAAACCGGTGGATCTCGGGTAGGGGGGTCCCGATCTGTGCGTCTTAGGCTGATGGTAACAGGAAGCAAGGGACACAATGTTTACCCAGGTTCGGGCCCTCTCGATGGAGGTAAAATCCTACTTCCTGCTTGATTAATATTGAAGATATGAGTAGTACAAGAGTAGTTCTACCACGAGATCGTAGAGGCTAAACCCTAAGAGCTAGCCTATGATGGTATGATTGTAATTGTGATCGGCCTTCTAAGGACCATCCTCTCCGGTTTATATAGACACCGGAGAGCTAGGGTTTACATGGAGTCTGTTACAAGGAAGGAAACATAATATCTGGATCGCCAAGCTTGTTTTCCACGCAAAGGAGGGTCCCATCCGGACACGAGCCGAAGTCTAGAGTCTTGTATCTTGACGCTTCTATAGTCTGAACGATGTATACAGTCCGGCTGTCCGGATACCCCCTTATCCAGGACTCCCTCAGTAGCCCCTGAACCAGGCTTCAATGACGATGAGTCCGGCGCGCAGTCTTGTCTTTGGCATTGCAAGGCGGGTTCCTCCTCCGAATACTCCAAGGTTATTATCGAACATGTAGGCCGTGTCCAGATCTGCAAAACGATCTTCGCTTACCACCGTAGAGAGAATTATACTTCAGCTGACAATTTTTTAGACGACGTGATATGCCTTTCGGTCAGATCGAACCATTTTTCCACTACCAGCCACAGCGTATACTACGAGGCGGTTTCCTTAGCATGTCTTGTCGAAGCGAAGATCGTGTCCCCTTATCACGGGATTCTCATCAATACGGGTATGGGTAATCCAACCGTACCGCTAATCGCAGTGAGTGGGAGACGAGCGGGTTCCACTAGGCAAGTGGGGAGGCGCAAAAAAGCTCTGACCTTCTCTTATAAAGAGATAGGGCATCTTCCTCTTTTACCCACACCTTCTCCTTCCGCTAACTCATTCCCCTCTGCTCGAGCCCCAACGCCCACACGCTCTTCTTCTCCATCGAAGAGAGGTTTTTTTAAGATGTCCGGATCCGGAGCAGGAGGCAAATGGATGGCCTCTACTGTCCAGGAGCAGGATATCAAGAGGCTCCAAGAAGCCGGGTATCTGGCCAAGAAGATTGGCCACCGTCTCCCACCGGCGGGACATGTTGTCCCTACTCCGGAGCCCCACGAGAGAGTCGTTTTCCTTCCCCATTTTGTCCACGGGCTCGGGTTTCCCCTCCACCCATTTGCTCGAGGAGTCATGTATTACTATGGGATTGACTTTCACGATCTTTCCCCCAACTCTTTTCTCAATATCTCGACGTTCATCGTTGTGTGCGAGGCCTTCCTCCGGATTCCGCCTCACTTCGGCCTGTGGCTGAAGATTTTCAATGTGAAGCCCAAGGTGGTGACTGGCGAACACGCCGAATGCGGCGGCGCCATGGTGAGCAAGATGCCCAAGGTTGTCTGGCCGAAGGGCACTTTTAACGACTCCGTCAAGGAGTGGCAGCAGCAGTGGTTTTATATCACCGAACCACGTGGCAAAAAATGGGCAGCAGCTCCTGAGTTCAGATACGGAGCTCCACTGCGGCTTACGTCCTGTCCCAAGAAGGGCCCAAACTGGTGCTCGTCTGATGAGTTGTCACTGCTCCAGACGCGTGTTCAGAATATGGTCGACAAGGACGTCAAGCTTGTTGACGTGGTCCAGGTGATGCTAGTTCGCCTGGTTCTCCCTTGCCAGTGTCGAGCTTGCACCTTGTGGGAGTTCGACCCAGCCGAGCACCAAACCCTCCGAGAGCTCTATGATTCCTCTCACGAGGATATCTGGAAGGTACTCTTTAGGTCCAACAAATCATGGCTGGACTCTTCCGAGGACCGGGGGTATCAATTTTCCCATTCTGCAAGCCCGGTAAGTTATAGCCATGCACTGTCCATCCATGCTTCAGTTGGCATGTCCTGGGGGGACAATTCTAATCGTGTTTCGTCGTGACCTCAGGGATGGATAAAGAAGGTGGAGCGGACACAATGTCCGGCCCCACTACCGGAGGAACCAGCCGGACCCCTTCTGACGAAGATGCTGGTCCCTACGCCTTACAAGGCGCCAAAGAAGGAGGCCTCCAAGAAGGTCAAGAAGATCCGGAGTGGCCTCCGTTGTCGCGGGGCTTCGGATGCCAAATCCGAAGGCTCCAGCGATGCTCCTTCCTCCGAAGACGAAGAGGAGGAAGCAGAGGAGGACGAGCCTCGCTCTGTAGGCGGGAAGAAGCGTGCAGCTTCCCCTTCCCTGGGGGCCGAATCGCCCAAGAGGGGGCGAGGTTCCCCTCCAGAGGTATCCACCCCGGCTGCCTATAACAGCCCGGAGAGCGATCCCGAGGCTCAGCCCCTGGGAAAATCGTAAGTGACTGACATCCAAATACACCTATGTATCCAGGGTCGTCTGGGCATAGTAAATTTAACTTTCACCACATCTCGTGTAGCCCGGCAAGGTCTCCTGCTGGACAATCCTCATCGGCGGATTCGTTGAGCTTGGATGCAGTGGCGAGCGAGACGCCTCCGAAGGCACCTTTTCCGCAGTCCAGGCGCGACAGCGAGGTGTCGTCTTAGAGAGACTTAGAGCCGAATAAGGTCCTGGAGGCCTCTAAGGCTCCAGGATCGGGCAAGCGGCCATCCTCCATGGAGGGAGGTTTGCCTACTCTGCCGGCAACCTCAGTCTACGCCGAGCTGCTGGGCGGTCTGTTGACAGCGTTAAAGAATGTGTCCGTCGTCGATGAACATCGGACCCTTATGGGTGCGGTGGTTGGAAAGATTCAGGCTGCCGAAAGCGGGCTGAATGAGTCTGTCTTGGCCTTATAAAGGCTTTTGAGGTATGGTTTCTAAGGAACCTTTGAAGAATTATCATGATATAAGGAGTAGCCCCTGATACACTGTCCAGCGAAAGTAAACTGGGCAGGGGATCAAACCCTCTATTTTAATGGGAACCTTTATTTAATGATGTATACCCATTTGTTTGAAACAGGCTTCTGCGGAGAGGACGGCCGCTCATGATGCGGAAGTGTCCGAACTGAAGCAGAGCCTGGAACAGGCCGAAGAAGAACTTGGTCATGTGAAGAAACAATTGGAGGAGAAGCAAGGTATGTTTGAGCATTGTCTTGCATCGGGCAAAAATGAATAAATGTCCCCATTGTAAAGTATTTGTGTTATACGCCATAGGAGCGAGCGCCGAATACGAGGCGTTGAGGAAGACAGCAGCTGATGCCCAAGAGAAGGCTGCCGCCGCACAGGCGCTACGTGAAAAACACGAGGCCAGGGTCGTCACAGCTGTGCAGGAGCTCCAGGATGCTGTGACGAGAAGAGAGAGCTTGGAGCAGAGTCTAGTAGGGAAAGAATCCGAACTCGCCAAAGCTCCCCAAGCCGCGGAAGATGCTCGGGAAGAAGCCTGAGGTACTGTACGGGACATTCAGGAGGCCCGAAAAGTTGCGGCTGGTAAGGCCTATTGTATCTATGGCCATTATTACGTTATAGTGTGGAGAACTCTAAGCGGCAAGCTGAATTCTTGTTTCTACAAGGGCGTTTGTAGATCTGCCTCGTAGCATATCAGATGCTGCCCAATTTTACTAGACCGAGGAGAGGGATTCTGTGGGGAGGGACTTCTGGTCGCAGTATCTCGCGCCGAACTATCCGGTGCCTTTTGTCGATTAGCTGAATTAGCTGGTGGAACTGCACCAGGCGGCCGAACTAGCCATGAAGGACTTGGTCATCCGGTTGTGGCCTGCAGAGCCAATTCCAAGCAGTTTCTTCGAACTCGTGAAGCGGATTGTGGGCGCCTGTCCTCGGCTTGATACTATCAAGCGGTCAGTCTGTATAGAAGGTGCACGAATGGCGCTTGCCCATGCGAAAGTGCATTGGGGGAATCTTGATGCGGAGAAGCTGATAACTGAGGGGCCGCCAGAGGGCAAGGAGCATCACAAGCCCGAACTGTATTATGAAGGTGTAATGAAGGGTGCCCGCCTGGCGGCGGATAAATGCACCAAAGACATTATATTTCCGTGAGGGCACTTTTGCCAATTTTTGTAATATGGGATAATGGCACTTATATGTTGCCTATTTTGTGTGAACATATGTTCTTCCTTTGCGGCTGTTTATTGTATGTAAAATCTGAGAGTTGGCCAGTCGTCGGCTTCAGCCCCCACGTGAGAAGTACGGGGGTTGTCGGTGTCAAAACCGGCCGATCTCGGGTAGGGGGTCCCGAACTGTGCGTCTAGGCGGATGGTAACAGGAGACAAGGGACACGATGTTTTTACCCAGGTTCGGGCCCTCTCGATGGAGGTAAAACCCTACTCCTGCTTGATTAATATTGATGATATGGGTAGTACAAGAGTAGATCTACCATGAGACCGGATTGGCTAAACCCTAAAATCTAGCCTATGGTATGATTGTTGTTCGTCCTACGGACTAAAACTCTCCGGTTTATATAGACACCGGAGAGGGATAGGGTTACACAGAGTCGGTTACAATGGGAGGAGATCTTCATATCGTATCGCCAAGCTTGCCTTCCACGCCAAGGAAAGTCCCATCCGGACACGGGACAGAGTCTTCAATCTTGTATCTTTGTAGTCCGGGAGTCCGGCCATCCAGACACCCCCTAATCCAGGACACCCTCCGTAGCCCCCGAACCAGGCTTCAATGACGACAAGTCCGGCATGCAAGTTGTCTTCGGCATTGCAAGGCGGGTTCTCCTGCAAATTCGCCGTATCCGTCGAATAGTGTCCGGCTTCCAGTGCGTGCTGCCCTCCTCTACTTCTGTGCTCCATAATGACCATCTTCCACGTGTCAGACGAATGCGAAAAGCCAGGGGCTTTTTTCAGTTACCCCACCTGCTTGCATTAATGAATCACCCATAAAAGAGACGGGGATTTAGATCCAACTCACACCATCTTCCCTCCGCGAGATTTCATCAGAGTGCCTTCGATAGAGATCCATTCCACCATGGCCGGTTGGTGCAGCTCCTCCTCTCGCCCCTCCAGCACTCGGCTCGGAGATTGGGGGCGGTGTTTCGTCCCGCATAGCGAGCTAGTAGTGCTTCAGTCCAAGGGGCTCCTCCCCCAGCATATATGGTCCCAGTTCGAGCCGGGATTGCTGCCTATAGCGGCGGAGAGCAGGAGGAGAGCGTCCCCCATCCCTCTCGAGGAGAGCGGGTATGCCTAGTCCATTATTTAATGAGAGGACTCGGATTTCCAATTCATCCGTTTCTTCGAGGGTTGCTGGAGTTCTACGGCCTCCAGCTACACAACCTCACGCCCGTCTCCATTCTGCACATTGCGGGCTTCGTGGCCCTCTGCGAGCTGTTCTTGGGCGTTGAGGCCCATTTCGCGTTGTGGAAGAGGTTGTTTTGCCTTGTGCCTCGTTCTCAGGAGGGGTCTATTTATCAAGTGGGCGGAGCTGAACTATCGTGCATCGCCGGGACTGGATATCTATCCGGCACCCCAAAGAGGGCGTTCGAAGACTGGCCCTCGGAATGGTTTTATATAGATGATGTCCCCCTGCCGGACCCTGTACGGATCAGCCTCCCCGAGTTCAAAAATGCTCCGTTGAAGAAGCACCTAAGTTGGCACCCACGGAACCCTCAGAGGGAAGCTGACAGGGACGTCTTGTACCTGATGAGCCGGATAAGGTTGTTGGCTCATTCCGGACTGACCATGATCAAGGTCATGGCCATATGCATCACGCGAGGGGTGCAGCCGCTTCAATACAGAGGCCACCCCATTTGGGCTTTCAACGGGGAGGATGATGCTACCCGGTGCGGTTGCAAGGGGCCAGATTCGGCCGCCACTTTAACGAGAATCTTATCCGCTTTGTACAAGGGGGAGGAGGAAGAATTCCTCCGTGTCAACCCCGAAGGCGGATTCTCTATGTACAATCCTCCTAGTTGGGTGAGCGGACACTTTCACTTGCCTATCCATTTTCGAAATTCCCGTAGTTGAGTACTTAGACTAGTAATGTTTAAACCCAGGAGCTGCGCCAGGTTGTGAAGGAAATAAACAGCCCTGCTCCACAACCCGATGGTCCGGAACGGGCCCTCGATCCGGACTCCCAAGAAGATCCGGACTTATGCGTGGAGTTGGTTGATGGAGTATTTCATCAATTGAGCAAGGATAACTCCTTAGTGGCCATCACGGCCGACTACCCCGGACTACTTCCAGCTTCAAAGGTAACTAAGACCGAAGTCCCAGTATTCTCATGCTTTATCTTGCATGCCGTGCACTAATAGTGCTTCGCAGGGTAAATCCTTGAGGCGGAAGGCCGAGCCCCCGGTGGGCAACCAACAAGGGCCGCTGAAACCAGGCAGGCCAAAAAGAAGTGCGGACCAGATCGAGATTCCGGTGCAACGGTATGGTGTGCGGATTTAACGCCTAGGGTTTATGCCCTTGAGTCTTACTAATGCTCATGATTTTCTTAGAAAGAAGAGAGCCCGCCGGACTATGTCCGCCGGCCAAGGTTCGAGGCCGGGTCCGGAAGCGGAGGCGGACACGGGATGCGCCTCGGGCGCTCCTCCGATAGAGGGCGCCGACGGGCTATCTGCCACCAATTCAGAGGTGGAGAGTGCCCTAAACCACAGGCGTCGCCGGACTGTTCTCCGTGACGCGTGTTTCTCCCCAGAGGCGTTGGACGCCTTTAATACAGGAGATGCGTATCTCCGTGCTGCTCAAAATGGTCTAGCCAGAGCCACGGAGCAGTATCTCAAAGACATACAGGTGAGTAGAACTGAAGGTTATATATGTCAGTAGCCCCCGAGACTTGAAACAGTGAACATAACTGTTTGAAGGATCATATGCTATGAAGTGTCTTTCAAAGAAGAACACGCAATTGTCCCAGGAGCTCGAAGAGTGCAAGGCTCAGCTTGAGGCCGCATTGTCCACTTCAGAGAATGTCAAGGGGACGCCCGCAGGTAATATGTGCTTCGAAGGGTACCTTCGTTTTGAAATGCGGCGGGCGTGCAACCCTGACTATAATAATGCAGATGAGGCCGGAGTAAATCCGGACCAGCAACAACTCCTACGCCAACTAAAGGCTGGCGAGAACATGCTGACGAGGGTGAGGCAAGAGAAGAACAAGCTTCAAGACGCCAATACCCAGCTAGGCGAGGAACTGAAAGACGTTCGCATTCAGTTGTCTTCTGCTGTGAAGGAGAATCGATGACTTCGACGCGGCATTTTTAGTAAGTGCTTGAGCGAATCTTCGAAAAAAGAATTCGGCGAGGATGTCAATTGACAGAGCTATGTCTGTAGGTCTGCTGATGGGTCGTCCGGCGGAGGAAATGCCCGGTTCATCGGGAGACCTTCTTCCCGAGCTCTTGCAACTACACAAGCGTGTTCGGCAGGCAATGTGAGGCGTCGTCCAAGCTATGTGGCCATCCCTCTCCGTGCCCGAAGGCCTTGAGGAGCTTGACAAGAAGCTAGAGGGAGTGCGGCAGCGCTTCCGGTTATGGAAGATATCGGCTTGCCGTCAAGGTGCCAGGGAGGCCTGGGCCATGGTGAAGACTCGGTACACGAAGGCTGACCCAAACCATATGGCCAAGGTCGGCCCTATAGGTCCGGACGGAAAGGAGATCTCGGTCAGCTTGGCATATGGCCGGGTGGAGCTGGCTGCAAAGTATTCCCAACTGGACTATAAATTAGACCGCCTGTTAGATGGCATTGAAGAAGAATATGCCGAGTCGGATTGACTATGTAAAAATGACATAAAAAATGTCCTCTAGCCGGATTGTAGATCGTTTGTCATTGCGGACCTTTTCGCTTCGACCTCTGGACCCTATAGTCCGGAGTGTGTCCAAGTACCCTCTTTGTTATGTAAGAACCGGGGCATGCATGGAGACAAGGCGTAGGGGTCATAAGTGCTTTAGCAGACAAGTTCCCAACTAGTTATGTTATATTACATGGTTAGTAAGAAACATCTTCCAGGGAGAATAGTTCTGTTAGGGGTTTGTTTCCCTGGGAGGCATGCCCTAAAGTGCATGTCCGAACTGCCAGAAAGAGCAGAAAAGCATCTGGGGGCAAAAAAGTAAATACAAAAGATCATCTTTTAGCTCGCCGACCGAATATTCCCTTAAGAACGCTAGCTTTCGGCTTCACCCAGTCTGAGGTACACATCTGGCTAACCCGGCAGTAACAATCACAGAGGTGCTCCCTTTACCACCTAGCCGAACAAACGGGAACGTAGGGGTAAGCACAGGAGCCAGGCAACCCAGCTTGGCCAAAACTTAAGTCATATCGATGCATATAATGGTGTATAAAAGGTTCGTGCGGAAGCATTACACATGTTTTGGGCATGAGGGCCATTTTATATAAACTTCTTGGTAGAGAAGCCCCCAGGTATTGTGAGTGCAGGTAGCGCGTCGGGTGCATGCGAATATTGCACATGTGAGCCCCTAAGGGCTTGTGAGAAAAAAAAGGGGAGGGAGAAGGAACAAAATCCTGGACTGCCAAAAATAAAAACAAAAAATAAATAAAGGGACGAGGGAAGGAGATGAACACGGAGTCCGGTGCTAGGCGTAGCTCCTTCGTAGGCGTGATGCATTCCATGGGTTCGGCTCGAGTCGGTTGTCCGATGCGCCTCGCAGATGGTACACTCCGCCGGTCAGTACTTGGTCGATGATGAAGGGGCCCTCCCATTTGGGCTTTAATTTACCCTTTTTCTTGTCCGACAGGCGTAGAACTAGTTCGCCAACGTTATACGTTTTGGCCCGTACTTCTCTGCTTTGATATCTTCGAGCCTGCTATTCATAGAATGCGGAACGAGCCTTTGCCACGTCGCGCTCCTCTTCCAATGCGTCCAAGCTGTCCTGCCGATCGAGCTCGGCTTCTCTTTCTTCGTACATGCGCACTCGAGGTGAGTCATGGATTATGTCGCATGGTAGTACCGCCTCTGCGCCGTATACCATAAAAAATGGTGTGAATCCAGTAGTCCGATTCAGCGTGGTCCGGAGCCCCCAGAGTACGGAGTCAAGCTCCTCTACCCAGTGCGTGTCAGATTCCTTGAGGGATCGCACTAGTCTGGGTTTGATGCCGCTCATAATGAGACCATTGGCCCGTTCGACTTGACCGTTAGTTTGAGGGTGATAGACTGAAGCGTAGTCGAGCTTGATGCCATGTTTTTGCACCAAAGTTTGACTTCATCGGCTGTGAAGTTTGTGCCGTTGTCGGTTATGATGCTGTGGGGGACACCGTAACGGTGTACAACCCCGGAAAGGAAGTCTATCACTGGTCCGGATTCGGCCGTCTTTACAGGCTTGGCTTCTATCCATTTGGTGAATTTGTCCACCATGACCAGTAGGTATTTTTGCTTGTGGGTTCCTCCTTTAAGGGGTCCGACCATGTCAAGCCCCCCGACCGTGAAAGGCCAGGTAATGGGTATAGTTTGTAGGGCGGTAGGCGGCATGTGGCTTTGGTTGGCGAATAACTGGCAACCAACACATCGTTGTACTAAGTCCTGAGCGTCAGCCCGGGCCGTTGGCCAATAAAATCCGGTACGGAAGGCCTTGCTTACAAGGGCCCGGGCTGCGGCGTGGTGCCCGCCGAGTCCGGCATGGATTTCAGCCAAAAGGTCTCATCCTTCTTCTTCGAAGATACACCTTTGCAGGACTCCGGTTGTGCTTTTCTTGTAAAGCTCTCCCTCGTGGACTTTGTAGGCTTTAGATCGCCGCACTATGCAGCGGGCCTCGTTTTAGTCCTCGGGAAGTTCCTGCCTAGTTAGGTAGGATAGGAATGGCTCTGTCCAAGGGGCAATGACTGCCATTATTTCATGGGCTGACGGTGTTGTTTCATTGGCGTAGCCCCTAATTGTGTCAGGATGCTCGGTGAGGGGCAGTGTAGTTGTGTCCGGGCTATCGTTTCCGGATTCTCCGTCCCATGATACAGATGGCTTGAACAGCCTTTCTAGGAAGATGTTGGTAGGGACGGCCTCACGCTTAGCGCCGATGCGTGCCAGCAGGTCTGCTGCTTGGTTATTTTCCTGGGCTATGTGATGAAATTCAAGCCCCTCAAACCGAGCTGACATCTTTAAGATGGCGTTGCGGTAATCTGCCATTTTCAGGTCCTTGGCGTCGAAGTCTCTATTTATTTGGGATATTGCGAGATTTGAATCCCCGCGGACCTCTAGGCGCTGTATGCCCATGGAGACTGCCATTCGGAGGCCATGTAAAAGGGCCTCGTATTCGGCTGCGTTGTTCGAATCCGTGTACATTATCTGAAGTACATATTGGAATGTGTCCCCGGTTGGGGACGTCAGAACGACGCTAGCCCCCAGGCCAGCCAACATTTTGGAGCCGTCGAAGTGCATGATCCAGTTGGAGTATGCGCCATATTCTTTAGGGAGTTCGGCTTCAGTCCATTCGGCAACGAAGTCGGCCAAAACCTGCGACTTAATAGCTCGCCTTGGCTTGTAGGTTATGTCGAATGGGAGGAGCTCGATGGCCCATTTGGCAATCCGGCCCGTTGCGTCGTGGTTGTTTATAATGTCATTAAGGGGTACTTCGGATGCCACTGTTATGGAGCACTCTTGAAAGTAGTGTCGCAGCTTCCGGGATGCCATGAACACCGCGTATGCTATCTTTTGATAATGCGGGTACCGTGACTTGCATGGAGTTAGCACAGTGGACACGTAGTACACTGGTTTTTGGAGGGGGAACTTGTGTCCGTCCGCCTCTCGTTCGACGACGAGCACCGCGCTTACCACTTAATGGGTTGCCGCGATGTATAATAGCATTGGTTCGCCCGTGTTGGGCGCGGCCAGGACTGGATTTGTTGCCAATATGGCTTTTATTTCTTCTAGTCCGGCCGTGGCGGCCTCCGTCCACTCGAAGTGGTCGGTGCGCCGTAGGAGGCGATAGAGGGGTAATGCCTTTTATCCAAAGTGGGAGATAAAGCGGCTTAGAGCCTCCATGCATCCTGTCAGTTTTTGTATTTGTTTGAGTTCCTTTGGGGTATCTAATTGTGACAGAGCTTGGATCTTGGCTGGGTTTGCTTCGATTCCTCTACCGGATACGATGAAGCCAGGAGCTTTTCGGCTGGTACGCCGAAAATGCATTTTTCTGGGTTGAGCTTAATGTCATATGTTCGGAGATTGTCGAACGTGAGCCTCAAGTCGTCTACTAGAGTATCGACGTGTTTGGTTTTGACGACCACGTCATCTACGTATGCTTCGACCGTTTTGCCGATCTGGTTGGCCAGACATGTCTGAATCATGCGCTGATATATTGCGCCGGCATTTTTGAGCCTAAAGGGCATCGTGTTGAAGCAGAATGAGCCGTATGGGGTGATGAGTGCCGTTGCAGCCTTGTCTGATTCTGCCATCTTGATTTGGCAGTAGCCAGAGTATGCATCGAGGAAACACAATGAGTCGTGTCCTGCGGTGGCGTCGATGATTTGATCAATTCGGGGGAGTGGGAAAGGGTCCTTTGGACATGCCTTGTTTAGGTCTTTGAAATCGACACATAGGCGCCAGGATTTGTCCTTCTTTGGTACCATCACCAGGTTTGCTAGCCAGTCTGGATGTTTTATGTCTCTGATGAACGCGGCTTCCAGCAGTTTTGCTAGCTCCTCTCACATGGCTTGTCTCTTAGGTTCGGAAAAGCACCGTAGGGTCTGCTTGATGGGTTTAAACCCTTTTATGATGTTCAGGCTGTGTTCGACCAACCTACGTGGGATTCCTGCCATATCCAAGGGGTGCTAGGCGAAAATGTCCCGATTTTCTCGCAGAAAGTCTTTGAGTGCGGCGTCTACATTGGGTTTTAATTGTGCCCCAATGGAGGCCGTTTTTGTAGGGTCCTTTGGATGGACTTGGAATTTGACTATTTCGTCCGCTGGTTTAAAAGAGGTGGACTTGGATCTCTTGTCTAGTATCACATCATCCCTGTCCACCGTGGAGCGCAACATCGTTAATTCCTCGGCCGCTAGGGACTCAGATAATGCCTCCAGGGCCAGTGCGGCTGTCTTGTTTTCCGCGCAGAGCGCTATGTCCGAATCACTTGTGAGAGTGATGATTCCGTTGGGCCCGGGCATTTTGAGCTTCATATACCCGTAATGGGGTATGGCTTGGAAAATTGTAAATGCTTTTCGCCCTAGCAGAGCGTGGTAGCCGCTGCTGAACGGGGCCACTTGAAACGTGACCTCCTCGGATCTGTAATTGTCCGGCGTGCCAAACACCACATCCAGTGTGATTTTTCCTGAACAGCACGCTTCCTGGCTTGGGATTATTCCCCTAAAAGTTGTGTTGCTTCGCTCAATGCGGCTCCGGTCAATTTCCATTTTTCGTAGGGTTTCCTCATAGATGAGGTTGAGTCCGCTGCCGCCGTCCATGAGTACTTTTGTGAGTCGGAAGCCATCCACTATCGGACTGAGGACGAATGCGGCTGGTGCTCGGGCTGTCCGGAATTTAGGTTCATCACTGGCATTAAAGGTGATAGCCGTGTCACTCCATGGGTTTATTGTTGCTACTTGGTAGACTTCGGCGAGGTTGCGGAGCATTTGTTTCCTTGCATTGTTTGATGTGAACGTCTCGAAGACTGTCGATACCGTACTGGGGAGGTATTCTTCGGGTGCTGGAGTTAAAAGCTCCTCACCGCTCCTGGCTACCTGCCGTAGTATCCAACATGCTCTGAGGCTGTGCGTTGGTGTGGCTTTCCCTGAATTATGAATTCTACAGGGTCCATTGATCCATCCTTCCAATACGGTCCCGTACCCTGTAGAGGGCTTTTGTTTTTTGATATTTGGCTCGGATGCTTGGTGATAATGCGCCCTTTTGTTTCGGACTCGTGTTATATTCGGGGCCGGATTGTCCCAGAATTTATCTTCAGTTTTCCGAACACTTTAATCGCACAGTACTTTTGTACTATGGATGTCAAGTCGGCGAATCGTGTAATTTCGCGACGACTTATGGCGTTGAGGATTCCGATCTCCGTGCAGTTGTTAAGGAAGAGTAAAATTGCTTCTTTCTCACGGCAGTCCTTTATCCTGTTCATAACCAGGAGGAATCGGGCCCAGTAGTGGTGTACTGCTTCTCCAGACTCTTGCTGTATTAGGGATAAATCCCGTGTAGTTAGGTGGGCGGGTGGAAATAAATCCGGAACCCTGCCCGATGTAAGATTTAGGTGCCTAGCAGTTTCCGAATTCGGAAGCTTGCTCTCTCGGATATTATTCAATGAATCGGGCCTGCTGCCTGACTTTAGGTTCAGGGTTCGGGCGACATCCTTCCCTCCACAGGTTTCCGGCTTGGAGGGGTCGGGAATCCGGACGCATCTGGTCCTTAGGGCAGGCGAAGATTCGCTGCATTGTTCTTCCACCACTTCAACGTGGTGGGTAATCTGGGGAGAGCCAATCTCTCTCTGATCAGGTTTAAGCCTAATCTAGTCGTAATCAGTAGTGACTCCCAGGGCCGTGATGCGATCCAAGAGTTCGTTCAGGGAGAAGAGCTCCATCGGATCTAACTGCTCGGCAAGCTCCGAGCTGATGCGAAGATTGCTTTCGATGGCCCGAGAGGTCATCGTTGGCGCAGCGGCCAGACTAGCGGTCATCAAAAACCTGCCTAGCCGGAGAGTTTGGCCGATAGCCAAAGCTCCTTTAGCAACGACACCGTCTTTAAGGACAGGGTGCGGCATCCTTCCTAATGGTGACGACACAGCGGAACTCTCAATGAAAGCACCAATGTCGGTGTCAAAACCGGCGGATCTCGGGTAGGGGGTCCCGAACTATGCGTCTAGGCGGATGGTAACAGGAGACAAGGGACACGATGTTTTTACCCAGGTTCGGGCCCTCTCGATCGAGGTAAAACCCTACTCCTGCTTGATTAATATTGATGATATGGGTAGTACAAGAGTAGATCTACCATGAGATCGGAGTGGCTAAACCCTAAAATCTTGTGACACTCCAAAATTTTTGTGGTTTTTGTTTTCAACAAGAGCCTTGCTTGGTTTAAAGAAGGTCATTTAAACCCTTCTTAAAAACCTCTAATCTGAGTTTTCCCTCTCAAAAATCTTTTCTTGGATTTAGTTTCTCATAAAAAGAAAACCTTTTTGGTTTTGGGCTTTTCTTTGGTTTGGATCCATTCTTGATTTTACCATGCCTCCTATGGTAATTTTTTTCCCAAAAACCCTCCTTCCACTTTGGACCAACCCAAACACTCTGTCCCAACTAATAAAATCCATTTTTGGATTTTATCTCATTTATTTCTTTTCCCAAAACAATTCTGTCTTTTATTTTGAGCCTAGGTAATTTGCAAGGCAAGTACCTTAATGCATTTGAATTTTGACCTCAACTCAACTCCCTTGGATAGTCCTTAGCACCCACAACCTAGAACCATCAAGATCTGCTCTTCTTCTTTTCAAAATTTTCAGATTTCACCCTCTGCAAGTTTGGACCCGATTTGCCAAATTTGGTGAAATTCATATCTCCACTCCTCCAAAAATTCCACCAAAATTCAGGCAACCCCCAGTTGCAATGAGAGACCCCTCCACTAAAAACCAGCTCAAGGAAAAATCCCCACATGCCAAAATCATTCTGTCGAACACCTGGCCTACACTGTTACTGTACATCTTCAGTAAAAATTCAGAGTTCAGTGTTGTTTCTTCGTCAGGGATTCAGTCACATGTCGATAGTGCACTTGGCGCGTTGCTCACAGCTCCACCTCCCTGTCCAGAGCACCACACGCGCGCTTGGCTTGTTCTTGGCGTCGGTGGCGCCCTGGCCCGCCTGCGCCGGCATGTTCCACGGCGGCAGAAACCCCGTGGCGGCCGATAGGGGGACACCCTGCGGCAAAACACCGTTCGGCACCGCCCAAACCTCCTGAGAGCTCCGCGTAGCCATCTCCTTGCCAGCGCACGCATGCAGCACCGTCGCCGTGGCCTGGCACGCACAGGGCGCACTCTCTGCCGCCGACGTGCCGTACGGTCGTTCCGTCGGGGACAGGCCGTAACCACCCTTGTCGTGCTAAGTTAGACCCTGGAATGGCACCAGTGCTTCGTCTAGTTGATCCTCAAGCCTCTAATCCAACCGTCCAGCCACAGGGACGCCGTAATCGCTCGCCGGACTTATCCGTTCATGGGAACCGCCTCGGGCCGGCTATAAATAGCGCCTCCGAGCTCGCTCTCGCCCCCGCACAACTCCACCACCTCACCAGACCCCGTCTAGCCTATGGAAGAGCCTCGAGGGGCCCTTCTTCCTCCACTCCGGCCACCTCCGTCCGCCTCAGGCTCCGGCAACGTTCTCTTCGGTGGGAACTCCTCCACCTCCCTGCACTTGCCCGTAGTCTCATGGCACCACTAGGAGACTAACCCCCACTCCAATTTGACCCCCGTAGCTCTCTCCGGCGAGGTCCACGACTGCCTGAACCGCCGTCCGCCGGAGCAAGGGCCGCCGTCGACACAGTGCTCGCCGGCGACCACCACCACCACCCACAGACGCGGAAGGACGTACTGAACACGGAGGTACCACCCGATCCCCTTGCCTCGCCGTGGATCGCCGTCGGCGGCCACCGCAGCTCTCGGGCGCCGACGAGCCCTGTTTCCCTCGTTTAAATTTTCAAACCTGACGGGTGGAGCCCGCCTGTCAGTCTCTCAGTTCTTTTCTTTTAAATGAACCATTTTCTGGACTTTTCCGCAGAACCCCCTGGGAGTTTTCTGTTTCATTACAAAAAGGTCCCTAGATCAAAACCCTTATATCTTTTAAACAGAAAAGTATTTTTGTTTGATTTTTTCTTTGTTCTCTTTAAAATTTTGTCTTGTTTTTTATTAGATTTATATGAAAATTGTTTGGATTACTTTTTGTGCACCTCACGGTATTTACGTTGCGTGCGTATTTTCTTATACCGTAGATACCGGAGGAGGTGACGGAGCCGCGAACTTCACCCAGTTAGACTCCGACTACTCCAAACCAGGCAAGCATGCTTGAACTCTTGATATGATGAGTGTTTGTTGCATGTTTGCATTTAGGAGTTTCATGGCATGTTTATGAACATCTCTTTGAATGTTATACTTCATGCACAAAAGTGGAAAGTAAGTTTCGGAAAGCCATATGTTGTTGGATACATATTGGCATGGCCATGTGATGGCATGAGGATGGGTAAGATGGCAGTGTTGTGGCATGCCAGTCTTATGCCAGTCTATTTGACTTCAGTGTCATCGTGAATCAAATCACATTCCCATTCATTTCCTTCCTGTACTGCCACTTGTTTTCCGCAAGGAATATGGCTTAGTAAGTTGCAAACCGTTTTCCTGGTACACACCAAGTAGAGAGGCCGAGATGAGGGTTCCATGGCCCTGGATTAAAGCCCGTCATCCGGTCAGGGGGCATGGGTGTTTCCTGTTGGGACGGAGAGGGGGGCACCCCTTAGAGCGCGCGTATAGAAATTTGATCCCATGCTATTCGAGGTTGTGACCTCCCTGTCTCAAAGTTTTTCTTGGACGTTGTCTAGGGTGATTCCTGGCATCGTGAGGTGAAATGGGTGTGTACTGGTTAAATGAGTTTCTGCCGAAATACCATAAACGGAACTAGTCCTTCGTGACTACGGAAATCCGTTGGCTGTGGTCAGTTAGTACAAACTCTGCAGAGTCACAAATTCTTTACACCTTCTTATACTTGTCCAAGTACTGTATTCATCTTATCTTGTCAGATATCAGCCTCAGTGACAAAACTCCGGTGGACTACGTGTGTGTAAATCCGGTTAAAAGTTTATTCTTGTGGATGGACTAACCTGTTGGTTACAATTGATATAAGCCCTTACTGTGAGGTCGCTCAGACGTCCGACTATGGCATACTTGTTATTTACAATTGATATAAGCCCTTTCTGTGATGTCGCTCAGACGCCCGACTGTGGCATTTCTTTTCAAGCCCTTTCTGTGATGTCGCTCAGACGCCCGACTGTGGCATTTATTTTCAAGCCCTTTCTGTGATGTCGCTCAGACGTCCGACTGTGGCATCTCTTTTCAAGCCCTTTCTGTGATGTCGCTCAAACGTCC
>NC_057801.1:660619986-660633035 GCF_018294505.1 Triticum aestivum
CTCAGACGTCCGACTGTGGCATTTCTTTTCAACCCTTTCTGCGATGTCGCTCAGACGTCCTACTGTGGCATTTCTTTATAAGCCCTTTATGTGGTGTCGCTTAGACGCCCGACTGCGGCATGAACTTTATTTGTTTACCTTTCGAGGCGTCGCTCCAGACACCCGATCGGTTTTCAGTTATTTGTTTTACTTATCAAGTCATGCAAAAAAAATTATTATTGGGATGAGCATCATTATTTTTGCTCATGATGCATTCATGCATGGATTTGTTTTATCTTTTGTCTGAACTGTCTTGCGAGTACTTTCAAAGTACTCACCGGGCTTGTTCATTTGGCCAGATGTTGATGAAGGCGATCTCATGGATGAAGAGTTTGATAGCGAGTCCGACGCCTAGAGGAGTCCCAGTCAGTCCCGTGCGATCCTGCATTTGGTCACTATATTATATCCGCTTCCGCCACCCCAGAAATAAATTCATCGGGCCTCACCTCGACGCTCGATGAGCTGCCAGTTAGGAGTCCAGTTATCCACCACCACTTTTTATCTCGAGCTAGTAGCATGTCACCACACCCCTGTGCCATAACCGCCCTTATGTAAGATATTGGCGAGTTTGTAATAAATTGTTGAGCAGCCTCAGCTCAATCCTGTAATATATTTATGCTACTGGTCCTCTCTTTATCAAGTATTTGTCTACCAGTGAGGATAACTTTTCCTATACTGGGAACTAAAGATCAATTTTCTCAATAAGCATTTTATTGAAAAACCGGTCGTGACAGACTTGGTACCAGAGCCAGGCTGACTGTAGGAAGCCACTAGGTGCGATCGCTAATTGGTTATTAGCATGATAGAGTTTATTCATGTTTTTACAAATGTAGTCATTTTTCTGATAGCCAGCATAAAATTTATGATCTGATCGTTCAGAATTTTTGCCTACTTTTGTAGATGGCTGGCGACGAATGTGAGTCACAGATGTTCGCCAACGTGCCTGAGGGGTTCGTCAAACTCCTCTCCTTCATCGTTCAGGTCGCGATGGGGCCATCCGTGCGCCCAGTCTTCACACTTTATCCACACAAGATCAACGACAGTCTGACCATGCACCAGGCCACGGTGCAATTCAGGGGAGGGCGTGCTGAGATACACCGCTTCCGATTCTTGGGAGAGCCATGCCTACAGAGAGGCATGCTATGCAGATGGCTGCCCGCGAGGCGATAGCTCGTCTTCGGGATGTCCTTCCTGCAATGAAGACCCGTCGCTACTGCTACCTTCCATGCCACGTGCCTTACACCTGTCACTACTCATTCTCTTGCCCCAGAGGAGAGCGAGACGAGGCCTTTGAGATGCTTGTCGAGTATCTCCGAGCCCTGGAGGCAGCCTTCGACAGCATGGTGGACGTCCTCGTAGCTGCCCGCATGGACTCAGTCCATGGATGTGCCGCCAACAGGAGGGAACTCCTGCACACCGCTCCACCGCTGACTTTTATCTCGTCCTCAGCTTCTCATTCACCTACAATTCTCGCCACTGCTCGTCGTCTGCCTACCACTGAGGAATTCAACCAGGCTATTGCACCCACTCATGTTCGTGCTACACCACTCATTGCACCCACTCCCGTTCGCGCTGCACCACTCATTGCACCCACTCCCGTTCGCACTGCACCACTCATTGCACCCACTCCCATACGTGCTACCCCACCTATTTCGCCCAATCATATTCAGGTTACTCCACCTATGGCACCTGCTCCATCAGCTCAGCGCAGCATTCCTCGTCTGGAACCTATTAGCGAGGAGGAGGTTGATTCCCCAGCATCACTTCGTCTCACCCTCGGCAGGCCAAGGGAGATCCTCACCATCTCCGACTGAGTACGTGTAGACGCCATGCGATGTGCCAACTTGTGTGATGTGTTTATATGTACATAGGTTGTGAGAAGTAGCCTGTTTGCGCATCATGTAGGATCTGGAGAAGTGCACTAGTCTCAATAACAGGTCAGGATTATGTACGCATATCCTGAGTGATGTAATGTATAATTATGCCTGCGTGTAAGATATGTAATAGTCCTTCTCCGCGCGCAATCGTGTATTTTCAAAAAAAAATCCTGGAGTTTTATGTGTGTTTTGTTGACCTTGGCAACTCTCTTTCTTGCCTTACGAGTTTCACAAAATATATCCCCAGAGTGAAAGATGTCTCGTCCGTGGACGCGCTCTATGCCAAATCAGACTGAAGAAAGTTATGGCACACCACCAAACCACAATTTCACTAAGGGACAGACAAGTCAACAGGACAGTGAAACAACATTTACCCAAGTGTGTCGTCTGTATGAACAGAGTCAGCAAGAACACCAGGAAATGATGAACCAATTCATCAATATGGGAAATAACCATGGTCAGTATCAGCAGCAATCCAAGTTATCTGAGTTACAGAAAACGCGTCCCCAAACATTTTCTCACACTGACAAGTCTCTTGAGGCCGAAGACTAGCTTCGAGACATGGAGAGAAAATTAATTATTGCACAGTGTTCAGACCATGAAAAAGTATTGTATGCACCACATTATCTCACCGGAGCAGCTGCATCGTGGTGGGAAAACTTCCTGCACATGCACCCCAATGAAAACGAAATAACCTGGAAGGATTTCAAGGAAGGTTTTCGCGGGGCACACATTCCTAAGAGTGTTATGAAAATCAAGGAGAGAGAATTCGATGTCCTCAGGCAAAGGACCATGACAGTGTCAGAATACAACAGCCAATTCACTCTGATGTCTCGCTACGCCAATGGAGAGCGCATGACCGAGAGCAAGAAGATGGAAAAATTCTTGGAAGGCTTGGCACCCGCACTTAAATGCCAGCTGGTTGTACATACCTTCCCACATTTTAAAACACTGGTGGATAAGGCCATTACTCTGGAAAATGAGCGACGTAGCTTAGAAGATTTCCGCAAACGCAAAAGGGACCAGTCTACCAGAAGGGTGGTACACACAAAACCCCGACGAATAATTCACGCCCAATCAAGAATTTCCATGCAAGAGACAAGGAGTTCACATACCTCCCAAGCGTTACTTGTTACGCTTGTGGAGAAGAAGGGCACTATGCCAAACAGTGCCCCAAGCCAAGGAACTCAACCCCGAAGCCTAACAATGGTGGCAATAATTCAGCGCCAAAGCGAAACAATTTCAACCCCAATAACAACCACCGGAAGGGTCACCTGAACCACGTGACCAAAGAGGAAGCACAGAACGCCCCGGCTATCGTACTCGGTACGTACCCTGTCAACACAATACCTGCCATGGTTTTGTTTGATTCTGGAGCTTCTCACTCATTCATTTCGAAGAGTTTTTCTTTGCAAAATAATTTTTCGATGCTTCCCTTGGAAAAATCAATGATCATCAAGTCCCCTGGAATTAAGCAAGTGACCCAGAGTTACTGTCAAGGTGTGGTTATTGAATTTGAAGGATTGAGGTTTTACGCCAACCTTATTGTATTGGAAAGCAAAGGATTGGATGTCATCCTAGGGATGGATTGGTTAACCACCAACAAAGGTTTTAGTGACTGCTTCAACCGGACCATGATTCTCACACACCATCACGGGAACACAATAAAAGTTTCAGCCAAAGAGAGACAAATACCCCGGCAACCAAGATTAAACAAGGTGGACGTTTCTGAGCTAAACAAGGTTCCAGTAGTGTGTGAATTTCTAGACGTATTCCCAGAAGAATTACCAGGCATGCCACTGGACCGAGAGATAGAATTCAGCATTGAGCTAGCACCCGGAACCGCTCCTATTTACAAGAAACCATACAGAATGGCACCATCCGAATTGGTAGAATTGAAGAAGCAAATAAAAGAATTATTGGAGAAAGGATATATACGAGCCAGTTCCTCACCTTGGGGTTCTCCAGTTTTATTTGCCAAGAAAAAGGATGGAACACTGAGATTGTGTATTGATTATCGAGCTCTTAACATGGTCACAATCAAGAACAAATACCCAATGCCCCAAATAAATGATTTATTTGATCAGCTCGCACAGGCCAAAGTCTTCTCAAAAATTGACTTGAGATCAGGATACCACCAATTAAAAGTGTGAACAGAAGATATTCCCAAGACAGCCTTCACTTCCAGATATGGATTGTATGAGTTCACAGTAATGCCATTTGGGCTAACCAATGCCCCCGCATATTTTGTTCACCTCATGAACAAAGTATTTATGAAGTATATGGACAAGTTTGTTGTGGTATTCATCGATGATATTCTGATATACTCCAAAACACCAGAAGAGCACGCCGAGCATCTTAGGATTGTACTAGGAGAACTCAGGAAACATCAACTGTACGCCAAATTCAGCAAATGTGAATTTTGGCTAAGACAGGTGGGTTTTCTGGGCCACTTACTCACCCAAGAAGGTATTGCAGTAGACCCGGAAAAGGTCAAGTTCGCACTTGGCTGGAAACCACCAGCTAGCGTAACGGACATACGGAGTTTCTTGGGAATGGCAGGCTATTATCGGAGATTTATTGAAGGATTCTCCATCATAGCAAAGCCAATGATGCAGTTGCTCAAGAAAGGCAAGAAGTTTGAATGGACGGAAGCATGTGAGAAAAGCTTCCAAGAGCTAAAAAGCAAATTAACAACGGCACCAGTATTAATTGTGCCAGACATACACAAGAATTTTGAGGTGTATTGTGACGCATCCCGGAAAGGCCTCGGATGCGTATTGATGCAAGAAGGAAAGGTAGTTGCGTATGTCTCCAGACAACTTCACAAGCATGAGGAGAATTATCCCACTCATGACTTAGAATTGGTAGCGGTCATCCATGCACTCAAGGAATGGAGACACTTCCTACTTGGAAATCGTTGTGAAATATACACAGACCATAAGAGTCTTTGGTATATTTTCACACAGCCGGAACTTAATTTACGGCAACGACGCTGGTTGGAGTTGGTGAAGGATTATGATGTTGGGATTCACTACCATCCCGGAAAAGCAAATGTTGTGGCAGATACCCTTAGTCGGAATCCGAGCCCAGACAACGATAATATACCAAATTTGAGGCCAGAATTTCAACAGGAATTTGCCAAACTCAATTTAATAATGGTCACCGAAGGCAGTGTGTCGAACTTGGAAATACAGCCTACCCTGATGGAAAAGATCAAGGAGGCTCAGCATGGACACCCTAGCATTGATGGCATAAAAAGGAAAGTGAGTTTGGGCAAGGCCTCAGAATTCAATGTAGATGAGCAAGGAGTATTGTGGTACGGAGAGAGACTTTGCGTATCAAATATCAAGGACCTCAAGCAGCAGATTCTGGCTGAAAGCCACACCGCTTCGTATTCAATCCATCCTGGAGGAACAAAGATGTACAAAGACCTTCAGAAAAAAATTTGGTGGCACGGTATGAAGAGAGACATAGCCACGTTCATTGCATGCTATGACTCTTGTCAACGCATCAAGGCCGAGCACCAAAAACCAGCCGGGCTGTTACAGCCAAACAAGATACCCGAGTGGAAGTGGGACGAGATTGGAATGGATTTCATTGTTGGACTACCACGGTCGCAACACAGAAATAATGCCATATGGGTCATAACCGACAGATTAACCAAAGTGGCACATTTTATTCTGGTGAAGACAACTCACACCACTCAGAGGCTGGCCAGACTTTATCTTGCCCGTATCGTTTGCCTGCATGGAGTCCCAAAGACTATCATATCGGACAGAGGCACACATTTCGTCTCTAGATTTTGGGATCACCTGCAACAGGCACTGGGAACCCAACTATCATTCAGTACGGCATACCACCCCCGGACTGATGGGCAAACTGAACGCGTAAACCAAATTCTAGAAGACATGCTGAGAGCCTGTGTCCTCACCTACGGAACCAGTTGGGAAGAAAGTTTGCCATATGCAGAGTTCGCATACAACAACAGTTATCAAGCCAGCTTGCAAATGGCACCCTTTGAAGCTCTATATGGGAGAAGATGTCGTACCCCACTAAACTGGTTAGAAACCGGGGACAGCCACATCTTCGGCCCAGATATGCTCAAGGAGTCTGAGAAGAAAGTTAAGACGATTAGAGATCGACTCAAGACAGCTCAAAGTCGGCAAAAGAGTTATTACGATAGAAAGCATCGGTAAATCAGTTTTGAACCCGGAGAGTTTGTATACCTAAGAGTTTCTCCTATGAGGGGTCTGTAGCGATTCAGGATTAAGGGAAAGCTAGCACCAGGATTCATCGGACCATTCCATATAGTGGCCCGAAGAGGCACGGTAGCCTACCAGCTAGACCTACCCGGAGATTTATCCGATATCCACAACGTGTTCCACATCTCGCAGTTGAGAAAGTACGTGAGCAACCCAGAGAAGCAAGTATCGCATGAAAATATTGACGTACAACTAGACCTCACCTACCGGGAGCACCCAATAAAAATATTAGAAGAGTCTGAGAGGAGGACCCGAGAGAAAACCATCAAGTTTTTCATGGTTCAGTGGAGCAATCACACCGAGAATGAAGCAACTTGGGAGAGGGAGGATTTTCTTCGGACAGCACCCACACCTGTTTAAGGACCAGCTGAAATCTTGGGGACGAGATTTTTCCTAAGGGGGTAGGTGCTGTGACACTCCAAAATTTTTGTGGTTTTTGTTTTCAACAAGAGCCTTGCTTGGTTTAAAGAAGGTCATTTAAACCCTTCTTAAAAACCTCTCATCTGAGTTTTCCCTCTCAAAAATCTTTTCTTGGATTTAGTTTCTCCTAAAAAGAAAACCTTTTTGGTTTTGGGCTTTTCTTTGGTTTGGATCCATTCTTGATTTTACCATGCCTCCTATGGTAAAATCTTTCCCAAAAACCCTCCTTCCACTTTGGACCAACCCAAACACTCTGTCCCAACTAATAAAATCCATTTTTGGATTTTATCTCATTTATTTCTTTTCCCAAAACAATTCTGTCTTTTATTTTGAGCCTAGGTAATTTGCAAGGCAAGAACCTTAATGCATTTGAATTTTGACCTCAACTCAACTCCCCTAGATAGTCCTTAGCACCCACAACCTAGAACCATCAAGATCTACTCTTCTTCTTTTCAAAATTTTCAGATTTCACCCTGTGCAAGTTTGGACCAGATTTGCCAAATTTGGTGAAATTCATATCTCCACTCCTCCAAAAATTCCACCAAAATTCAGGCAACCCCCAGTTGCAATGAGAGACCCCTCCACCAAAAACCAGCTCAAGGAAAAATCCCCACATGCCAAAATCATTCTATCGAACACCTGGCCTACACTATTACTGTACATCTTCAGTAAAAATTAAGAGTTCAGTGTCGTTTCTTCGTCAGGGATTCAGTCACATGTCGACAATGCACTTGGCGCGTTGCTCACAGCTCCACCTCCCTGTCCGGAGCACCATACACGCGTTTGTCTTGTTCTTGGCGTCAGTGGTGCCCTGGCCCGCCTGCGCCGGCGTGTTCCACAGCGGCAGAAACCCCGTGGCGGCCGACAGGGGGACACCCTGCGGCATAACGCCGTTCGGCACCGCCCAAACCTCCTGAGAGCTCCGTGTGGCCATCTCCTTGCCCGCACATGCATGCAGCACCGTCACCGTGGCCTGGCACGCACAGGGCGCGCTCTCTGCCGCCGACGTGCCGTACGGCCGTTCCGTCGGGGACAGGCCGTAACCACCCTTGCCGTGCTAAGTTAGACCCTGGAATGGCACCAGTGCTTCGTCTAGTTGATGCTCAAGCCTCTAATCCAACCGTCCAGCCACAGCGCCGCCGTAATCGCTCGCCGGACTTATCTGTTCACGGCAACCGCCTCGGGCCGGCTATAAATAGCGCCTCCGAGCTTGCTCTCGCCCCCGCACAACTCCACCACCTCACCAGACCCCGTCTAGCCTCTGGAAGAGCCTCGAGGGGCCCTTCTTCGTCCACTCCAGCCACCTCCGTCCGCCTCGGGCTCCGGCAACGTTCTCTTCGGTGGGAACTCCTCCACCTCCCTGCACTTGCCCATAGTCTCATGGCACCACTAGGAGATTAACCCCCACTCCAATTTGACCCCCGCAGCTCTCTCCGGCGAGGTCCACGACTACCCGAACCACCATCCGCCGGAGCAACGGCCGCCGTTGACATAGTGCTCGCCGGCAACCACCACCACCACCCACAGACGCAGAAGGACGTACTGAACACGGAGGTACCACCCGATCCCCTTGCCTCGCCGTGGATCGCCGTCGGCGACCACCGCAGCTCTCGGGCGCCGACGAGCCCTGTTTCCCTCGTTTGAATTTTTAAACCTGATGGGTGGAGCCCGCCTGTCAGTCTCTTAGTTCTTTTCTTTTAAACGAACCGTTTTCTGGACTTTTCCGCAGAACCCCCTGGGAGTTTTCTGTTTCATTACAGAAAGGTCCCTGGATCAAAACCCTTATATCTTTTAAACAGAAAAGTATTTTTGTTTGATTCTTTCTCTATTCTCTTTAAAATTTTGTGTTGTTTTTTATCAGATTTATTTGCAAATTGTTTGGATTACTTTTTGTGCACCTCGTGGTATTTACGTTGTGTGCGTATTTTCTTATACCGTAGATACCGGAGCAGGTGACGGAGCCGCGAACTTCACCCAATTAGGCTCCGACTACTCCGAACTAGGCAAGCATGTTTGAACTCTTGATATGATGAGTGTTTGTTGCATGTTTGCATTTAGGAGTTTCATGGCATGTTTATGAACATCTGTTTGAATGTTATACTTCATGCACAAAAGTGGAAAGTAAGTTTCGGAAAGCCATATGTTGTTGGATACATATTGTCATGGCCATGTGATGGCATGAGGATGGGTAAGATGGCAGTGTTGTGGCATGCCAGTCTTATGCCAGTCTATTTGACTTCAGTGTCATCGTGAATCAAATCACATTCCCATTCATTTCCTTCCTGTACTGCCAATTGTTTTTCGCAAGGAATATGGCTTAGTAAGTTTCAAACCGTTTTCCTAGTACACACCAAGTAGAGAGGCCGGGATGAGGGTTCCATGGCCCTGGATTAAAGCACGTCATCCGGTCAGAGGGCATGGGTGTTTCCGGTTGGGACGGAGAGGGGGGCACCCCTTAGAGCGCGCGTATAGAAATTTGATCCCATGCTATTCGAGGTTGTGACCTCCCCGTCTCAAAGTTTTTCTTGGACGTTGTCTAGGGTGATTCCTGGCATCGTGAGGTGAAATGGGTGTGTACTGGTTAAATGAGTTTCTACCGAAATACCATAAACGGAACTAGTCCTTCGTGACTACGGAAATCCGTTGGCCGTAGTCAGTTAGTACAAACTCTGCAGAGTCACAAATTCTTTACATCATCTTATACTTGTCCAAGTACTGTATTCATCTTATCTTGTTAGATATCAGCCTCAGTGACAAAACTCCGGTGGACTACATGTGTGTAAATCCGGTTAAAAGTTTATTCTTGTGGATGGACTAACCTGTTGGTTACAATTGATATAAGCCCTTTCTGTGACGTCGCTCAGACGTCCGACTGTGGCATAATTGTTATTTACAATTGATATAAGCCATTTCTGTGATGTCGCTCAGACGCCCGACTGTGGCATTTCTTTTCAAGCCCTTTCTGTGATGTGGCTCAGACGTCCGACTGTGGCATTTCTTTTCAAGCCCTATCTGTGATGTCGCTCAGACATCCGACTGTGGCATTTCTTTTCAAGCCCTTTCTATGATGTCGCTCAGACGTCCGACTGTGGCATTACTTTTCAAGCCCTTTCTGTGATGTCGCTCAGACTTCCGACTGTGGCATTACTTTTCAAGCCCTTTCTGCGATGTCGCTCAGACGTCCGACTGTGGAATTTCTTTCCAAGATGGGAAGATACACACATACGATTTAACAACATCAAATGTGATACATGCTAAACTACGACTGGCTGGTTGTGCTTCCTCCACAGGAATAGGTGTACTAACTGGTGGAGTTGGGGTTCACCGTGATAGTACTGGCCCTTTGGGCACTGGAGCTGCCTTACTAACTGCTCTTGTTTGGGAGCTCTATGGTGGAGATGGTGTTGTGTCAACAGGAACTGGGTTACTATCGGCTGGGATTGGGGTTAGATTGGGTGAAGCTGGTTCTCTTTCCATCGCAGTAGGGGTACAATCTGCGAGAGTTTGGGTTATGTGTGGTAGGGCTGGTTCTTGTGCATGTACAACCGGGGTGCTATCTCAACCAAGAAGTAGCACTGTTTTATTTGAAGACCGTGTTTTTATTCCGCTAGATACTGGCATCACCCGCTCCAATTCAAATGGCTGATAAACAGGAAACATAGTTGAATGTACAAACATTGTATGAGAGACAGATGCAATAGATAGTGTGGAAAAAAGAGGGCATGAAATAGTTGACATGTATATTGTTTAACTAAAATGGATAGCATGACATAGTTTCACATATATGTTGTCTATCTAAACTGGATAGCACAGCATAACATAATTCAAAGACGTGATGAATAACTAAACAGGATCGGATGACATAATTCACCTACATGTTATCTAAGTAATCAGGATCGCATCATTTAATTCACATATGTGATTTATATGCTAAACAGAGGGCCTTCAAAATGATGTCTGAACTAAGAACATGGTGTTGAATATTGTGTATATGATGTCTAAACTATGCAATGCAAGACACCGTATGCATGATATGAGCAGTATAATTGTGCCAAGTTAGAGCATACACCTCAGTAGGGGAATAGGACTTGTCATCTGTCTCTGAATCCATCTCTGAGGAGCTATCGGGACCCAACAAGAGATCTGCTTCGACAGGTAGCACTGTCTGCTCTGAAGGCCTTGTTTTCACTCCAGATTTTTCCATCTCCCACCCAAATGGCTGATTCACAGGAAGAGTAGTTTAATGTACAAACATTGTCAACAAATGGAAATGTAATGAAGAAAAGGATGGGCAAAATATCATTCCAATATATGATGTCTGGTTAAACAGGATGGCATTGTACATTTCACATATATTATGGATGGCTAAAAGACATGAGACTGCATAATTCCCATATATGATATAGAAACTAAACAGGTGGCATTACAGAACAAGTCTAAACTAAGCAGATGACATATATGATGTCAAAAGTAGGCACTGCAAGGCAACATATGCATGATATGACTAACATCATCATGCCAAGGTAGAGCAAACACCTTGGGGGGTAAATAGGAGTGGTCAGCGTCGTCTGAATCCGCCTCAGAACAGATATCTTCCTCTGGATTACAATCTGGAAAGGGGTGGGGAAGGTTTGCCATTGAACCCACCATGGAGCGATGTCTACATGACATTGTATTGCCGCGCAAAACTCTTCTCTTTTTCTCTACATGTTCAGCATGACTGTGTACAATATCTGACATGCATACGAAAAAATATGGTGAGATTATGTAAGGAGAGCATGCAGAAATTTAGAGTGATGGTAACAACCAGTGGATGGATCCAAAAATAATGATAGCAGGCTGATGATTGCTTTAAATTAATAAAAAGACAGATGATGATTGCTTTACTATTTGTTTCCCACCCAAGATGAAAAACATAGGCATACCCTAGGTGAACCAGATATTAGACAGACAGACTATTTGTTGCTGCCTCGATATGTGCCCCACAACTAATTTAGAACTCAAGTTTGAACATTAATTTGGACCTGAGTTGGGAGTCCAAGAGTTGAACAGGACGATAAAGTAGCAGGTAAGTTTAAGCAATGCATAACATAAGCAGAAACAAAAGAGTGCGACCTCTCTTGTGGACAAGTGTACTCCTCAGGTTCATCTACTGAGTCGATGATGGTGATGCCGTTGGGGTGGGTGCCGGCGGCAGGAAAGGAGATCTGCGGCGGCGAAAGACGGTTAGGAGTCATGATGTCTGGTTTGGTAGATGCTTATGTCGATGGAGCAGCTCAGGTCAGGTGGACGACGTCGCGGCAGGAGCAGGACAAACCACACAAAGTTCCCTTCGACACGTACCTGTAACTGAATTAATTCTGTAAGGGCTCTTTTGGCTTGCATGATTCTTAAAACGCAGGGATAGGAAAAACACCGGAATAGGATAGGAAAATGCACATGGTAAACAGAGCATTTGTAAACACAGGATTTCTGTCAACTTGGGTGTTTGGTTTACATTAATTGGAAGAGCAGAGGAATGCAAAGAAACATGGCCAAAATAAAGACAAACCATATGAAATCGTGCATAGTTAGAATGTTATTCTGGCACTAATGCACTTGGTCTTGTTTTCATGCATAGAATTTTGAAAAGTAGGTCCAGGTGGATGTTTTGCTTCATTCCTTTCAACAAAATGCATGAACAATTGAATAGTAGAGTGCCATTGGAAAATTCCCTATTGCTATGTTTTTCCGTTGAACCAAAATAGCCCTAATGGATCGACGTGAATGTATAGTAATAAGTGATGCAACAAGTGTACAACCTCTTTGCCGTAGCCGTGTCGACCTCAGCATCATTTGGTTGGTCGCTGAAGCAGTTGAGGCAGAGGTGGCTGTCGGAGGTGTGGAGGAAGATCTGAGGAATCTGTAGACGGCGTCCAGGGAACTGCTCTGTTGTGATGGATCGTTCTGTCGTTGGAGCAGCTCCGGTGAGCCGTAAGACGTCAAGGCTGAAGCAGCACAAGACCGACATCGTCAATCTCAAGTGGGATTCTAATAGCATATCCAATAGATGATGTAAAGCGGATGTAAAATTAACATCACCAAAAACCACCTGACTACAACAGATGAGGTAAAAACTGTTGACTCTGAACTTAACTGTCGAAACTGAAATTTACTGTGGAATCTGAATGCTACTGTCAAAACTGAACGCAATGGTAGCAGAGAGGCACTTGACATGTAGTTTAGGGAGGGCCTGCAGTTCATCTTCAACCTGCACCCCCTGAGCCGCCAGCCACCACCGGCTGAACCGCCGGCCCCAGCGCCGCCTCGCCGCCCCGAAACAACTCGCCACCGCCGCCCCCGCTAGCCCTCTAGGCCCCCTGCCCCCCACCCTGAACCCTAAGATAGATAGTGGGGTACCTCTCCGGCGAGCCCCCGTCCCTGCTGCGGGTGGTTCTTCCTTAACTCC
>NC_057801.1:660633487-660636232 GCF_018294505.1 Triticum aestivum
AAATCGACTGACCCAAAAGTCGATCAGTCGACTGAAGTGTGGCTTAATCGAAGCAGAGCAACAGCACGAGCAAGGGGGAGAGCAGCAGTAGCAGCTGGGCGAGCGAGTGATCGAGCGAGAGCCGGAGCAGCAGCAGCAGATCCGGCTGGTATGGCCGCCGCCCCCGAAGGGGCCTTGCACTGGGGGAGATCCGCCATGGAGATGTCGCCCGCGGCGCCGGCTTCAAGGTAGCCGCTCAATGCGGGTGCGGGATGGAGCACCATCAGCGCCGGGAGGTCGAGTTAAGGAGAAGGTGCGATGCGATGAGTGTACAACCTCTTTGGTGGTGCCCAGTAGGCCTCGGCTTCGTCCGAGGAGTCGGTGAGGATGCTGCAGTTTCGGTGGAGCAGGTTAAGGCGGAGCTGTGGGGATGGAGCAGCCACGATAGACGAGGCGGTCGTCAGAGCAGCTTCTTGGAGGTGGAGGACAGGGCGGCTGAACCGGCTGGACGGCGAGATGGACGACGGATCCTCATCCGGGGAGGTGGACGAGGGACGTCGAGCTGTTGCGGTGGACGACATCGTCAGGGAAGAGGCTCCGACTAGGCAGCGGTGACGTGGTGGACGGAGGAGGGTGAGGTTTCACAGCTAGAGCGGAGAGGTTATGGCGGCCTGGGATTTCGAGTGGCAAAAAGGGGGCGATGGGAGGGGTGAAGCATGACCTAGGGACGCGCTTGTCAAAAATGTAGGGTGTGTTACAAAAGTACCCCCCACCGATTTGAACTAGCGGCCCTTTCGGCTCAGGGTTAGAAGGGGAATTTCGCGTGTCGGGATTTGGCAGGTGGAGGGAGTTTTCGCGCGCGTTGTAATTTCGGGATAGCAAGGCGCGGGTTGTGAAGGCGCCAGTTTTTGGAGCACGATATCTGAATTTTCAGGATATAACAAGACGCGGGTTGAATTTTAGGGACAAGCCTAACATGTAGTAATATTGTACTTGTACGTACCAAATCAATTCGCACTTCCCTCAACCAAAAAGAAAACGAAAAAAATAAAACTATTCACACCACACAAAGAAAGAGTCTTGCCCCGTTTTACTATACAAATGTTATTCAAAGCTACTCCCTCCTTCCATCTATATAGGGCCTAATGCGTTTTTCGATGCTAACTTTGACCAAATATTAGAGAAATGATATATGACATGCAACTTACACAAAGCACACCGTTAACTTCGTCAGTGAAAGGTTCTTTCAATGATATAATTTTCACATTGTGCATGTCATGTACTATTAATCTTGTCAATCGTCAAAGGCAGTCTTAAAAATCTCATTACACCCTATATAGATGGAAGGAGGGAGTATGAATCCATGTTATGTCCGATTAAATTTTTTCGCTTGCTGTATAATGCATGTAACCTACTCATACCAACATTTTAGTGCATTCCAAATGTCTATACTACCGCTGCAATTCGAACTAAATTTGAATTCGTTTCTCTATTTCAATAAGAATCTACAATCATGATTGTTGCCAACTTCAACCATCATTCGTGTAACCACATGATTACTATAGAGATAGATATGAACTATGTGTACTACATGAACTCGAATTCTATTTTTTGAATACACTTGATGTTTATTCCAAATAATAGTATATTTGATGTACTAACTATATATTCATAATCTAAACCATGTTCCATACGTACACCGTGTTTGTCACACAAAGTATAGTGCCCCGCCCCCTACATTATGACAAGTATTTAGACCTGAGTTGCAAAAGCCACACATTAGCCCAAATTATAATCAATGTTCTACATTATGATATCTTCTTCAAGTATCTGTATCCACCTTTTATAATGAATTATGATCTTTGTTCATCTTTTACACCTTCACGATCCTCTTCTATTTGTAGCTACCTAGCGCTAACTTTCTATCGTGCATGCACACGCCCGCCCCCCCTCACACACCCTTAGCATCCCCTCCATCGCGCACGTTCATTATTTCTCTTTAGGTCGTCCACCAGCGGTGTGTGTAGGCCCCCGGCTCCTTCTTTTTGGCACACACCGGTCGATATACCTCTCTAGCCTAGTGTGCCTACAACAAACACATATATACTTCCCCACTTCTCTTGTCACCGTCTATGCCCCCATATGTCCAATATGATTCCGCGCAGGTGCACACTCCCGCCCCTCTTTTCATTAATCACATGCTTGCACACTCCTCCCCCTCGACATGGTAGGCCTCTCGCACCACCTCCTAGCCACACCCTCTCCCCCTGTCTGCCTCTCCGAGCCTTATTTTCTTCTAACACATGCAGGGGTGTATATGAATTGATCTCCCTACATATAGCCAGGTCGACTATAATTCATTTTCACCAAGCACCGATACACTTACCTCACTAGTTATGTCTGTCCTTTTCTCGGACACACGACGGTTGATCTTCCTATGTAGTTACGCATGCTTACCACAACCATATCTTCTCCCCTCATCATCCTTGAATACCTCTCGACCCGTCTCTCACACGCACGTGCATAGACAGACAGACATCCCCCGCCCTCTCTTATTGATATTGCACTCATACCCTCCGTTTTTCTAGCAGGCCTCTCCCACCATTTGTGAGACGCCACTCCACCACCAACCCTCCGACGCTCTACCTTTGTCTTTTTCCCAACCTTATTCCTGTACTACACATATCCATGGATGTCGATCGATCTCCGTCAATACATAGCTAGGTCTCTCTCCTTCCCCACACATATACTAGTCGACTGGTCTCT
>NC_057801.1:660636371-660660261 GCF_018294505.1 Triticum aestivum
CCCGACACACACACACACCGAGAGTCGAACGTTGTAGGTAGGTATCCTTGCCATGGAGAAGAACTGCACCTCTGCCCTCTCAAATTCCAGTAGGCCAGCCGCCCTGTATCTTTGACGTGGGCAAACACAAATTCAATGGCACTCTTTATCGATCACGCAGCCACACACTTCATCCATGTTTTCAATTCTATCGATATCTCAGGTCCATGACTCCGTTTCACAAACATTGCATATGTTACATTTTTCTGATTGAGATATCATCAACACATTGCCTCTGTTTCGCACAAACCATCTCTCTCACACCCACCCACATACGTACCTGCACCTAAAGAAGAAGTTCACGCAGGACGCACGTACTCAGGTCTCGTTCCTGGCCACACCCGCGCGGGTACATGGTGGAGTTCGTTTCTGTACGAAAAGGCAGCCCACGTGATAATTTGACGCGTGTAGCGGTTGTTTACTCGAAGGAGGGTCGGGTACCACGCCTAGAATATAAAAAGATTGCCATGGGGAAAATGGAAAAATGGATTTGTCTCTCGTGAGTCTCATCACACGAGGCTGCCGTGGCCTCTCACTCTCAGCGTTGGTCAGTGATCCGGCCGCATCCCGTCCACCGGTGAAAAGGGAGGATGTGCATCGTCTCTCCGTTCGACGGTGTTGAGGCAGCTCATCCCGATCTGCGGTAACTGCCGTTCTCTCTGACCAAGCTCTGGCGCGGTAGGGCCTTCGCCACTTGCTCGCTGCCGCAGTATGGGCAGATCCCAGCCGCCGGCGCCCTCCTAGTAACATCCTGACGACCCTCAGGTACAGCTTCCTCCGGCCTTGCTCCATTGCCCATCTTCCCATGTTGCTGCATGTGGATCTTCTTTAGTTGTTTGCTTAAATCGTATCTCGGCCGGCGTACTTTCCATCTTGCAATCTCGTCCTCAAACCATTTTTGATAAACAACCATGTGCTATCTTTCCCTTTTTACATGGAACATGCTTCTTTTTTGTCGGCGTATGTGTCTTCAACTCATGTTATTGTGCAGCAATCGTTTCCTTTTGACCTCCTTTTGCAAACAGGGCTATCCATTTTCACCTCGTTGCTATTACAACCTTCTGGTGAACTGCACAAATCACTTTTCTGAAGAGTGTTTTGTGCAGTTCCGCCAAAATGCCACACGGGCAATGTTTTTACATTTCTGTGGGACTGCGGAAAGGGAGATTGGTTTTGCTATCCTCCTCATCCAACTCCGTGCCTAATCTTCTCCAACAAGAAGTTAGTCCTAAAGAGAGATCGTAGAGGTGATCGGCTTCTATTTACGTGTGTTATGTTTCATCATCTAGTTCCACTATTATTGTAATCACACTGACTTGATATCTTCGCAAACAGGGATGGTCCGCCCGATTTTAGTGGAGCTGCATAAAATGATCGGATTGTGGTGTCCTTCATACACCTCTTTTTTGGCTACACAGCTGGGTGAAACTAGCTGCCAAGCAATGAACATTGTGCCAAGGAAATGGAGCCATGCCTACGAACAACATCGATCAATAATATTTTTTTTCTTTATTTGTACACCTTCTCACAACTTTGTCTTCAGTTGTGATGTGAATATTGGCGCTGATCTGTGAACCATTGAGATGCATTAGCCATGGTAGTTTCATTTGTATTTGATGGAATGTTGTAACGAGATAATCTCGAGGCAAAACACATGAATCCTAAGTTGAAACCTTTTTTTTCCTGCGGGAACCAGAGTTGAAACCTTCATAGCATCACAGTACAATTTCATCAAAATTATGCATACATATAAACAAATCCTGAAGGATTGATAACAATGCCAGAAACAATTCAACTTCGTTTCGCCGACATGTTGGACATCCTTCATCCGGCTCCACCTGCCATGCAGCAATATTGAGTGCACAACACTACTTCAGGGAAAGATTCACCCCAGTCGTTCCGCCGCAGTAGTAATGACTAGTGAGCAGTCAAAGCACAGAGCCCCACCTTCGCCACAGTAAGTTGCTCGGACGCAGCAACCATCATTTCTTTGTTCCTTGAATCCGCTGGTACTCCCATATTCCCACAGTAATATGTTGCTCGGGCGAATCAACCACAGGATCTATCCATTCAGATTGCATGTTAAAAAAATAAAGGTCGATAACTAATGCGGCAAACTTTCAAAAAAAAAACTAATGCGGCACCTCGGGCCAATGCGGCCAGATCGCATTTTCACGAGAAATTACACACCATGGTTCGTTGACATGTGGTCCCGTTCCAACATATCAGTGAGACGACGGCGAGTAGTAGGAGTATTTCCGAACCGATGTGTAGGCCGGGGCGCCCCTTCGTGAATCGTGGCAAACTGGCAACCACCCACCGACTTTTCGCCTTTCCCTCTCGATTTGGAACTGCTATCGCACGCTCTTCCTCTCCCTCCTCCATTTTCCTTCAGCCCTTCACCCTTTCTTCTGCCATTGTTTGATCGTCTTCTCCATGAAGGGAACAGGACGGAAACGACCCCGTTATTCTTGCCCCGTTCTGAAAGATGACGTGGTGGAGGAACTCATTGATCGGTGGGACTGCTGGAAATATGCCCTAGAGGCAATAATAAAATGATTATTATTATATTTCCTTGTTCATGATAATTGTCTTTTATTCATGCTATAATTGTATTATCCGGAAATCGTAATACACGTGTGAATACTTAGACCACAACATGTCCCTAGTGAGCCTCTAATTGACTAGCTCGTTGATCAAAAGATAGTCATGGTTTCCTGACTATGGACATTGGATGTCGTTGATAATGGGATCACATCATTAGGAGCATGATGTGATGGACAAGACCCAATCCTAAGCATAGCACAAGATCGTGTAGTTCGTTTTGCTAGAGCTTTTCCTATGTCAAGTATCTCTTCCTTAGACCATGAGATCGTGTAACTCCCGGATACCATAGGAGTGCTTTGGGTGTACCAAACGTCACAACGTAACTGGGTGACTATAAAGGTGCACTACAAGTATCTCCGAAAGTGTCTGTTGGGTTGACACGGATCGAGACTGGGATTTGTCACTCCGTATTATGGAGAGGTATCACTGGGCCCACTCGGTAGTGCATCATCATAATGAGCTCAAAGTGACCTAGTGTCTGGTCACGGGATCATGCATTACGGTACGAGTAAAGTGACTTGCCAGTAACGAGACTGAACGAGGTATTGGGATACCGACGATCGAATCTCGGGCAAGTAACATACCGTCTGACAAAGGAAATAGTATACGGGGTTGCTTGAATCCTCGACATCGTGGTTCATTCGATGAGATCATCGAGGAGTATGTCGGAGCCAACATGGGTATCCAGATCCCGCTGTTGGTTATTGACCAGAGAGCCGTCTCGGTCATGTCTGCATGTCTCTCGAACCCATAGGGTCTACACACTTAAGGTTCGGTGACGCTAGGGTTGTATGAATATGAGTATGCAGCAAACCGAATGTTGTTCGGAGTCCCGGACGTCACGCGGAGTTCCGGAATGGTCCAGAGGTAAGGAATTATATATAGGAAGTGTTGTTTCGGCCATCGGGAGAGTTTCGGAGTCACCCGGTATTGTACCGGGACCACCGGAAGGGTCCCGGGGGTCCACCGAGTGGGGCCACCTACCCCGGAGGGCCCCGTGGGATGAAGTGGGAGGGGAACCAGCCCCTAGTGGGCTGGTGCGCCCCCCCCCCCTTGCCCCCCCTGCGCCTAGGGTTGAAAACCCTAGGGTGGGGGCGCACCACACTTGCCTTGGGGGGCACTCCACCCCCCTGGCCGCCACCCCCCTTGGGAGAATGGATCTCCCAGGGCCGCCCCCCTTGGGGCCTATATAAATGAGGGGGGGAGGGAGGGCAGCCGCACCCTGTGTCCTGGCGCCTCCCTCCCCTGCTACACCTCTTCCTCCTCCCGCAATAGCTTGGCGAAGCCCTGCTGGAGTTCTGCTGCATCCACCACCACGCCGTCGTGCTGCTGGATCTTCATCAACCTCTCCTTCCCCCTTGCTGGATCAAGAAGGAGGAGTCATCATCCGCTCCGTACGTGTGTTGAACGTGGAGGTGCTGTCCGTTCGGCACTTGGTCATCGGTGATTTGGATCACGGCGAGTACGACTCCATCATCACCGTTCTCTTGAACGCTTCCGCACGCGATCTACAAAGTGGTATGTAGATGCAATCTCTCTCCTATCACTCGTTGCTTAGATGAACTCATAGATGGATCTTGGTGAAACCGTAGGAAATTTTTTATTTTTTGCAATGTTCCCCAACAGTGGCATCATGAGCTAGGTCTATGCGTAGTTCTCTATTGCACGAGTAGAACACAATTTTGTTGTGGGCATAGATCTTGTCAACTTGCTTGCCGCTACTAGTCTTATTTTGCTTCAACTTTATTGTGGGATGAAGCGGCCCAGACCGACCTTACACGTACGCTTACGTGAGACAGGTTCCACCGACTGACATGCACTAGTTGCATAAGGTGGCTAGCAGGTGTCTGTCTCTCCCACTTTAGTTGGAGCGGATTCGACGAAAAGGGTCCTTATGAAGGGTAAATAGAAGTTGACAAAATCACGTTGTGGTTATTTGTAGGTAAGAAAACATTCTTGCTAGAACCCAATTGCAGCCACGTAAAAGATGCAACAACAATTAGAGGACGTCTAACTTGTTTTTGCAGCAATTGTCATGTAATGTGATATGGCCAAAAGTTGTGATGAATGATGAATGATATATTGTGATATATGAAATCATGTTCTTGTAATAGGAATCACGACTTGCATGTCGATGAGTATGACAACCTGCAGGAGCCATAGGAGTTGTCTTTATTTTTTGTATGACCGGCGTGTCATTGAAGAACGCCATGTAAATTACTTTACTTTATTGGTAAACGCGTTAGCCATAGATGTAGAAGTAGTCATTGGCGTGACAACTTCATGAAGACACGATGATGGAGATCATGATGATGGAGATCATGGTGTCATGCCGGTGACGAAGATGATCATGGAGCCCCGAAGATGGAGATCAAAGGAGCTATATGATATTGGCCATATCATGTCACTATTATATAATGGCATGTGATTTTTATTATGTTTATGCATCTTGTTTACTTAGAACGGTGGTAGTAAATAAGATGATCCCTTATAATAATTTCAAGAAAGTGTTCCCCTAACTGTGCGCCGTTGCTAAAGTTCGTCATTTCGAAGCACCACATGATGATCAGGTGTGATAGATCCTTATGTTCACATACAACGGGTGTAAGACAGTTTTACACATGCAAAACACTTAGGGTTAACTTGACAAGCCTAGCATGGACAAACATGGCCTCGGAACACAGAGACCGAAAGGTCGAACATGAGTCGTATGGAAGATACGATCAACATGGAGATGTTCACCGATGATGACTAGTCCGTCTCACGTGATGATCGGAAATGGCCTAGTCGACTCAGATCATGTAACACTTAGATGACTAGAGGGATGTCTAATCTGAGTGGGAGTTCATTAAATAATTTGATTAGATGAACTTAATTATCATGAACTTAGTCTAAAAACTTTGCAAAATATGTCTTGTAGATCAAATGGCCAATGCTTATGTCAACATGAACTTCAATGCGTTCCTAGAGAAAACCAAGCTGAAAGATGATAACAGCAACTATTCGGACTAGGTCCGGAACCTGAGGATCATCCTCATAGCAGCCAAGAAAGATTATGTCCTAGAAGCACCGCTAGGTGAAGCACCAATCCCAGAGAACCAAGATGTTATGAACACTTGGCAATCACGTGCTGATGATTACTCCCTCGTTCAGTGCGGCATGCTTTACAGCTTAGAACCGGGGCTCCAAAAGTGTTTTGAGCGACACGGAGCATATGAGATGTTCGAGGAGCTGAAAATGGTTTTTCAAGCTCATGCCCGGGTCGAGAGATATGAAGTCTCCGACAAGTTCTATAGTTGTAAGATGGAGGAAAATAGTTCTGTTAGTGAGCACATACTCAAAATGTCTGGGTTGCACAACCGCCTGTCCCAGCTGGAGATCAACCTCCCGGACGAGGCGGTCATTGACAGAATCCTTTAGTCGCTCCCACCGAGCTACAAGAGCTTTGTGTTGAACTACAAAATGCAGGGGATGGTGAAAACCATTCCTGAAGTATTTTCAATGCTGAAGTCAGCAGAGGTTGAAATCAAGAAAGAACATCAAGTGTTGATGGTCAATAAGACCACTAAGTTCAAGAAGGGCAAGGGTAAGAAGAACCTCAAGAAGGACGGCAAAGATGTTGTCGCGCCCGGTAAGCTAGTTGCCGGGAAGAAGTCAAAGAATGGACCCAAGCCTGAGACTGAGTGCTTTTATTGCAAAGGGAAGGGTCACTGGAAGCGGAACTGCCCCAAATACTTAGCGGACAAGAAGGCTGGCAACACTAAAGGTATATTTGATATACATGTAATTGATGTGTACCTTACCAATACTCGTAGTAACTCCTGGGTATTTGATACCGGTGCCGTTGCTCATATTTGTAACTCACAACAGGAGCTACGGAATAAGCGGAGACTGGTGAAGGACGAGGTGACGATGCGCGTCGGGAATGGTTCCAAGGTCGATGTGATCACCATCGGTACGCTGCCTCTACATTTACCTACGGGATTAGTTTTAAACCTCAATAATTGTTATTTAGTGCCAACTTTGAGCATGAACATTGTATCTGGATCTCGTTTGATGCGAGATGGCTACTCATTTAAATCTGAGAATAATGGTTGTTCTATTTATATGAGAGATATGTTTTATGGTCATGCCCCGATGGTCAATGGTTTATTCTTAATGAATCTCGAATGCAATGTTACACATATTCCTAGTGTGAATACCAAAAGATGTAAAGTTGATAATGATAGTCCCGCATACTTGTGGCACTGCCGCCTTGGTCACATTGGTGTCAAGCGCATGAAGAAGCTCCATGCTGATGGACTTTTAGAGTCTCTCGATTATGAATCATTTGACACATGCGAACCATGCCTCATGGGCAAAATGACCAAGACTCCGTTCTCCGGAACAATGGAGCAAGCAACCAACTTATTGGAAATCATACATACTGATGTGTGTGGTCCAATGAGCGTTGAGGCTCGTGGAGGATATCATTATGTTCTCACTCTCACTAATGACTTCAGTAGATATGGGTATGTCTACTTGATGAAACACAAGTCTGAGACCTTTGAAAAGTTCAAGGAATTTCAAAATGAGGTAGAGAATCAACGTGAACGAAAGATAAAATTCTTACGATCAGATCGTGGAGGAGATTATTTAAGTCATGAATTTGGTACACACTTAAGAAAATGTGGAATCGTTTCACAACTCATGCCGCCTGGAACACCTTAGCGTAACGGTGTGTCCGAACGTCGTAATCGCACTCTATTGGATATGGTGCGACCTATGATGTCTCTTGCTAATTTACCGCTATCATTTTGGGGATACGCTCTAGAGACAGCTACATTCACTTTAAATAGGGCACCATCTAAATCCGTTGAGACGACACCGTATGAATTATGGTTTGGGAAGAAACCTAAGCTGTCGTTTCTAAAAGTTTGGGGATCCGATGCTTATGTCAAGAAACTTCAACCTGAAAAGCTCAAACCCAAGTCGGAAAAATGTGTCTTCATAGGATACCCTAAGGAAACCATTGGGTATACCTTCTACCTTAGATCTGAAGGCAAGATCTTTGTTGCCAAGAACGGATCCTTTCTGGAAAAGGAGTTTCTCTCGAAAGGAGTAAGTGGGAGGAAAGTAGAACTCGATGAAGTACTACCTCTTGAACCGGAAAGTAGAGCAGCTCAGGAAAATGTTCCTGTGGTGCCTACATGAACTGGAGAGGAAATTAATGATGATGATCAAGGTACTTCGGGTCAAGTTGCTACTGAACTTCGTAGGTCCACAAGGATACGTTCCACACCAGAGTGGTATGGCAACCCTGTCCTAGAAATCATATTGTTAGACAACGATGAACCTTCCAACTATGAAGAAGCGATGGCGGGCCCATATTCCAACAAATGGCCAGAAGCCATGCAATCCGAGATAGAATCCATGTATGAAAACAAAGTATGGACTTTGACTGACTTGCCCGATGATCGGTGAGCGATAGAAAACAAATGGATCTTTAAGAAGAAGACGGACACGGATGGTAATGTCACCATCTATAAAGCTCGACTTGTCGCTAAGGGTTATCGGCAAGTTCAAGGGATTGACTACGATGAGACTTTCTCTCCCATAGCGAAGCTTAAGTCCGTCTGAATCATGTTAGCAATTGTCGCATACTATGATTATGAGATATGGCAGATGGACGTCAAAACGGCATTCCTTAATGGTTATCTTAAGGAAGAGCTGTATATGATGCAGCCGGAAGGTTTGGTCGATCCTAAGAATGCTAACAAAGTATTCAAGCTCCAGCGATCCATTTATGGGCTGGTGCAAGCATCTCGGAGTTGGAACATTCGCTTTGATGAGATGATCAAAGCGTTTGGGTTTATGCAGACTTATGGAGAAGCCTGCGTTTACAAGAAAGTGAGTGGGAGCTCTGTATTATTTCTCATATTATATGTAGATGACATACTTTTGATGGGAAATGATATAGAATTCTTGGACAACATTAAGGCCTACTTGAATAAGTGTTTTTCAATGAAGGGCCTTGGAGAAGCTGCTTACATATTAGGCATCAAAATCTATAGGGATAGATCGAGACGCCTCGTAGGTCTTTCACAAAGCACATACCTTGATAAGATTTTGAAGAAATTCAAAATGGATCAGTCCAAGAAAGGGTTCTTGCTTGTATTGCAAGGTGTGAGATTGAGCTCGGCTCAATGCCCGACCACAGAAAAAGATAAAGAAGAGATGAGTGTCATCCCCTAATGCCTCAGCCATAGGATCTATTATGTATGCCATGCTGTGTACCAGACCTGATGTAAACCTTGCCGTAAGTTTGGTAGGAAGGTACCAAAGTAATCCCGGCAAGGAACACTAGACAGCGGTCAAGAATATCCTGAAGTACCTGAAAAGGACAAAGGACATGTTTCTCATTTATAGATGTGACGAAGAGCTCGTCGTAAAGGGTTACGTCGACGCTAGCTTCGACACAGATCTGGATGACTCTAAGTCACGAACTGGATACGTGTATATGTTGAATGGTGGGGCAGTAAGCTGGTGCAGCTGCAAGCAGAGTGTCGTGGCGGGATCTACATGTGAAGCGGAGTACATGGCAGCCTCGGAGGCAGTGCATGAAGCAATTTGGGTGAAGGAGTTCATCACCGACCTAGGAGTCATACCCAATGCGTCGGGGCCGATCAAACTCTTCTGTGACAACACTGGAGCTATTGCCCTTGCCAAGGAGCCGAGGTATCACAAGAAGACCAGGCACATCAACCGTCGTTTCAACACCATTCGTGAAAATGTTCAAGATGGAGACATAGATAGTTGCAAAGTACATAGGGATCTGAATGTCGCAGATCCGTTGACTAAACCTCTTCCATGAGCAAAACATGATCAACACCAGAACTCTATGGGTGTTCGATTCATCACAATGTAACTAGATTATTGACTCTAGTGCAAGTGGGAGACTGTTGGAAATATGCCCTAGAGGCAATAATAAAAGGATTATTATTATATTTACTTGTTCATGATAATTGTCTTTTATTCATGCTATAATTGTATTATCCGGAAATCGTAATACACGTGTGAATACTTAGACCACAACATGTCCCTAGTGAGCCTCTAGTTGACTAGCTCGTTGATCAACAGATAGTCATGGTTTCCTAACTATGGACATTGGATGTCGTTAATAACGGGATCACATCATTAGGAGAATGATGTGATGGACAAGACCCAATCCTAAGCATAGCACAAGATCGTGTAGTTCATTTTGCTAGAGCTTTTCCTATGTCAAGTATCTCTTCCTTAGACCATGAGATCGTGTAACTCCCGGATACCGTAGGAGTGCTTTGGGTGTATCGAACGTCACAACATAACTGGGTGACTATAAAGGTGCACTACAGGTATCTCCAAAAGTGTCTGTTGGGTTGACAAGGATCGAGACTGGGATTTGTCACTTCGTATTACGGAGAGGTATCACTGGGCCCACTCGTTAGTGCATCATCATAATGAGCTCAAAGTGACCAAGTGTCTGGTCACGGGATCATGCATTACGGTACGAGTAAAGTGACTTGCCGGTAACAAGATTGAATGAGGTATTGGGATACCGACGATCGAATCTCGGGCAAGTAACATACCGTCTGACAAAGGGAATAGTATACGGGGTTGCTTGAATCCTCGACATCGTGGTTCATCCGATGAGATCATCGAGGAGTATGTGGGATCCAACATGGGTATCCAGATCCCGCTATTGGTTATTGACTGGAGAGCCATCTCAGTCATGTCTGCATGTCTCCCGAACCCGTAGGGTCTACACACTTAAGGTTTGGTGACGCTAGGGTTGTATGAATATGAGTATGCAGCAAACTGAATGTTGTTCGGAGTCCTGGATGAGATCCCGGACGTCACGAGGAGTTCCGGAATGGTCCGGATGTAAAGAATTATATATAGGAAGTGCCGTTTCGGCCATCGGGAAAGTTTCGGGGTCACCCGGTATTGTACTGGGACCACCGGAAGGGTCCCAGGGGTCCACCGGGTGGGGCCACCTACCCCGGAGGGCCCCGTGGGCTGAAGTGGGAGGGGAACCAGCCCCTAGTGGGCTGGTGTGCCCCCCTTGGGCCCCCCTGCGCCTAGGGTTGATAACCCTAGGGTGGGGGCGCACCCCACTTGCCTTGGGGGGCACTCCACCCCCCTGGCCGCCAGCCCCCCTTGGGAGATTGGATCTCCCAGGGCCGCCCCCCTGGGGGCCTATATAAAGGAGGGGGAGGGAGGGCAGCTGCACCCTGTGTCTTGGCGCCTCCCTCCCCTGCTACACCTCTTCCTCCTCCCGCGAATAGCTTGGCGAAGCCCTGCCGGAGTTCTACTGCATCCACCACCACGCCGTCGTGCTGCTGGATCTTCATCAACCTCTCCTTCCCCCTTGCTGGATCAAGAAGGAGGAGACGCCATCCGCTCCGTACGTGTGTTGAACGCGGAGGTGCTGTCCGTTCGGCACTTGGTCATCGGTGATTTGGATCACGGCGAGTACAACTCCATCATCACCGTTCTCTTGAACGCTTCCACACGCGATCTACAAAGTGGCATGTAGATGCAATCTCTCTCCTATCACTCGTTGCTTAGATGAACTCATAGATGGATCTTGGTGAAACCGTAGGAAAAAATTTATTTTCTGCAACGTTCCCCAACAGCGACGTCATCACCTCGGCTAGCATGGCAGGTTCGTTCAAGCCCATTCTTGACTCAACTAATAACATCATTACAAGGAACCCAAGAGTCAAGGAGCGGTTTGATCTCCCCTATCTTCTTCGCCGTTACCCTGATGACTGGTGACGTCACGACGGAGGCCTCGCCCTGTGCAAGTTGATGCCGCTTGATAACGATACGTATGATGTTAAGATGCCATCACTTGAGGGCAAGGCTTTGGCAGGCGCAAATGGAGATTGGGTTTGTTACATTGGGTCCAACTGCGAACGATAACTTGTGAATGTGTACACTCGTGACCGGGTTCCACTTCCAAAAATCTCAGCAGACTGCCCAGAGGTTGAGCACACCGGTATTGTACGCACATTCAAATACAATCATGGTGACTATCTTCTACGGAAGATAGCAATTTCTCGAGTTCCCAACCGCTCTTGGAATTACAAGAACTATGAAGTTGTTGCTATCTTCGACAAGCTTGTTGCCGTCCTTGCTGGTTTGACTCGATCGATATTGCTCAAAAATCAGTTTCTGTACACAGATGAGTACTGTGATGCAATTGAATACGAGGGCCTTGTGTTTGCTGCCACCACTCGTGGCACTATTTTTGCATGGAGTCGTTGTTTCGGTACATTTGTCTTCCACCGTAATTATAATTGTTTCATCCACATGCATGCGGGTTAGCAAGATTCCCTTTACTAATTAACCTTCTTCTTGTGTTTCCAAGGTCCTGTGAACATTCCACCACCTATACTTGAAGATTTTTATAACCAAGGGGGAGATGACGATGGTGATGATCGCGAGCATGAGGACGAGCATCGCACATATACTATTTGGCGCCTGGCAACTAATTCTGATGGATCACCTCTTCTCGTGTGTATACAACCCACTGATGATGTTACTGCTAAGGAAGCAGGTGTAGTCTCCCATGGTCGCACTCTCCGGACCTATTCCAACACCCATTGCATGGTATTCGGGATGGATACTAGTGTGCTAGCGCCAACTCCTTCTCCCTAGTACAGAATTTATAGTCTTGGAGAAAACTCGCTCTTCCTTGGACAAAACTATCCAATGATGGTGAAAGGCGATCCAACTACTGTTGACACAATGTTACTACCATTTATGAGAAGCAACTATGTCTATACCTCGGACATTTGGGTGGTTCCCTACCCTGGTACTGATATAGTAGGTCGCTTCAGCCTGGATGATCAGTCCTGCGTTGGTCTCCAGATCGACAATGGATGGCCCGTCCCAGAGAATGACTTGTGGTTCAAAGCAAGCGTTTCCAACGCTGATGAATGGTTGAGTTGAAGTTCATTTCATTGCTTGTTATTTGTTGTGTGGTGAAAACTTTAGTATTTATAATGTATCCTCGTTGTCGATGTGGGTTGATGACCTGTTGTATGTAATAAAATGATATGCATGTGATAAACTTACTAAATTTATGAATGGCTTTCGAGTCGCTTCTGTGAGTGAGTGGTGCGACGAGGCAAAAAAATATTTTCTGAATACATAATTGTACATGCATTGCAACAGGTTATCGGATGAGGCCAATCAACAATAGTAGTACACTATTTATACTAGCTTCACATGCTTCGCGCGTTGTGTGGGTGTTTTTATTGTAGCCATATTGTACTCTACTACGTAACCAACACCTTGAATCCTCGATACTAGTAGTACTATATAGTAAGTAGTAGGAGTAGTAGGGTGGCACGGGCCAGAACAAGCATTCACGTCCAGGAGTACGGCACATGCCACCAGCACGACTTCCATCTCTTCAACCTCATCGTTTCTCTAACTCAGCCATCGCGCGGCGGGCGAGGTGGGGGTTTGCTGATAGTCGGTTTCCTTAACTGCGGTCCCACTTGTAAGGCCAACTGCAACGCACGACCCCAAATGGACCTCCATTTTGCACGAACTCCAACGATAATTTTGACTAGAAAAGCAAGACCAAAGGAAACAAGAACCACAAGAATACGTTTTACTACTCCTGTTAGTTGGATTAGTGCCTTCTCGATGCATTCATTGTTGATCAGCGGAGGCTCGATCTTGCATGCTTCTTTCTTCTTCGAGTGTAAAGAAGTAGACGTTGCTTCCTCGCATCTAGTCTCATGTCTAGCCTCTATTCTAGTACTCCCTCCGGTCCGTTTTTCTCTGCGTCTAAGCAGCAACACGCATACCAAGTAGGAGTATCAACAAGTGCACTAATCTCATCTATAGCCTCTGTGCTAGCTAAAAGTGAGATAGAACATCTACTAAATTGCGCTTTGTCAATTTATGGATGTACTCTTCTTCCCAATACAAAAACTTGCATCCATTCTAGTCCCTCCGTTGCACAATACATGTCTTCTATTTGTCAAAATATATATGTAACTAGACATGTTTTAGTATATAGGTACATCCATTTTTGGACAAATGGAAGTCAAGTATTTTGGAACGGAGGGAGTACACAATAAAAAAATTAAGTTAGGACAACTAGTCTAATCTAAAAGCACAACCGAAGATTTGGTTGGGTTCTTCCTCCTTTTGCCGACATCTGGGACATCCAGCATCCAGGTCATGTCATGAAAGAAAATAGAGTGGTAGTTGAAGCCACGAGATGTGCATCTTGGGTTAAACTGTAAATAGAATCTTACTACTCTTGAGTAACTCCAAAAGCGGCCACCGAAGATCTTTCTTGGATTTGTTTTTAATCACCAGCATGTCGAGGTGAAAGATGTGAAGGTTCAGTGGCTCCGCATGTGAGCAAACAGACGCTGAGAAGAGAGATAGAGGAGGGTTGAGCACGGACTGCAGGAAATTTGTTCTACGTAACCAGCACATTGATATTCGCGTGTGGTTGTTTCTAGAATAAAAAAAAGGAGGTACCTCTACTTATGTTACTCCCACTACGCCTAGCCTAAGGTTAGTAGGTGACCTTGCGCTCCGATCTTCGCCTCTTCCGGAAGTCGATGGTTCTACAGTAGTGCTTTTGGCAATCTGACACCAAATGAACTGATGCACGTCCACCGCTTGTAAGCAAAGTTTGTCCTCGTGCTGCGAGCCACCGCGCACGTGTTGGCGAGGGAGAAGGCGTAATCAAGCTTCTCGTCATTCTGTGAGTTGACGGGACACATCAAAGTTATTTACTAGTAGTACGTACTCTCTCCAAAAAAGGGCTGACCATGTCATTGCTACCATGCCGTGCTCCGTCGTTGAGTACGTGCACTATTCATGTGCCATCACATGCCATCGAGGAGAAAAAATATTGCGTAGGTGCCATCGAAGTGCACAACTCACTTACGGAAAAGGGTTTTCCCCCGCTCCCCCCCCCCTCCGCATGACTCACTTACGCACTGCTTATCTGATTATCTCCATTTTCTTGCATGACACGTGCACCTTGATGCTAGATGTCTCGCGTGTTGGGACAAGGATGAACAAAGCTCACGTAAAAGAAAAGAGTTTAAGAGCATAGATTCCCGATGACCGAGGAGGAGCAAGGAACCTCGCGGTAAAGCGTCTGCAAGGAACCTTGCACATTTTCCCCTGTTTTTTGCCGCCTGCCCACCTATAAACAACTAAAAGAACATGAACTTTTTGCTAACCACTAGAAACGGTACATCAGGATGTTAAGTTGAAGATGTTTTATACTCCCTCCGTTCCCAAATATAAGTCTTTTTACATATTTCAATAAGGGACTACATACGAAACAAAATGAGTGAATCTACACTCTAAAATATGTACACAAGCCAACGCACTAACTCCATCCGATCCAACTCATGCACATACGCGCACAACATGGAGCACACAATGCACGTACACAAGACGTGCATGGACACACGCTCGGCCATAGAATGCACATGAATAACACATGCATGCGCACACACTCGGCTGCATGGAGGCGTGCGCCATCCGCCGCGACGTCCGGTTCGTCGTGCTACGGTGAAGCTCGCACGCAACGGCGCATACACATCTCTTGCAGCACCTCTTTGCCATCGTTGCTCAACTACTAGTCAGAGACGAAGACGGTCATAGCCTCACCCTTAGATCTAGCACCGATGGAAAAACACGCACGCTGCACGCACACGAGCACATACGGAGTGCCCACGACGTGGTGGTGGTGCGTCCCCAATCACCTCTACTCCTTCTGCGCACGTTGTCTATCAAGGCGGCTGCATGCTAATGATGATGTGGGTGAGATCTTCTTGGACTCAAATGATGGCGAGGAAAATTAAGAGACACAAGGTGACGTACACCGTCAAGGTCCACGGTCAAGGGGGTGCTAGCAAGTGCTTATATGTGCTTAGAGCAAGTACAATAGAGCTGAGTCAGTGGGCTATAAGGAATAAACAGTAGTATATTTCTGCTTAGTTGGAGGATAGAGAAGAGGAGAGAGAAGGTAAGCTGGCTCTTCGTGAATAGCCAGCTCTAGCACGTGCTCCTAGGCACTTTGTACTATTAATGCTCTTTAGATGAGGTGCTAAGTGCATTAAATGGCTTAGTAACTCAAGTGTTCAATGCATAGGTGCTTAGTTTATTGGTGCCACATCATATTTTATGCCTACGTGGCAGGCTTAGCAGCTATACATGGTGGATCACTGGGAGAGGCCAAGGCTGGTCATAGTGGGGAGTAACTTGTACTGTAACATATTACTATGTTACTCTAAACATCTCTAGAAACCGGAAAGGAGGGAGTAGTAACATAGACTAGTGTCATATGCAGAGTATGGGAGCACATGATATTTCCCCGTCCGGACCGATCCCAAGTTGGCTTCTCACCTTCTTGGCCCAACAAAAACCCCTCCCCCCTCCCGCGCACGCTTCCCGCCCGACGCCAGCCGAGCCCGCCGCTCCACATTGATGGCAAGTCAGGGCGACGCGACCTCTCACTACTTCTGCCGTTGAAGCGGCGCGCCGACCGAGGGCACCGCCCGCTGCACGCCCGGCATTTCAAACTACACAGTGGATAGTAACTTTTAGAGCAAGTACTATAATTAGATGACATAAGCAGGCTATAAGGATTTAAATATAGTATTTTTGATTAGTTGAAGGAGAGAGAAGAGGAGAGAGAAGAGAAGCGGATTGTAAACGTGTAGCCGGTTGTACTCCAACATACTCTACTTTGTGAGACAAAAGGTGGGGCCATTATTAATGATATTGTATTTATACTAAAGGGACTAACGGACGCCTTAATTACTCAGTTCTTTTGAGACAAACCTTGGTGGGGCTATTATTGACTTTTTTTTGAGCTATTCTTGACTTGGACGTGGGGTTTGGGGGCCAAAGCCCTACTATTATACTCCGACCTGACATGCTCTACCCTAGCCACCGCTGTATCATATGGTTTCGCACCGTTCCAGATCTTAGCGCCGCCATGCAATTCTTCTCCAGCCCTCCTTCCGGCGTGCACCGCAAGAAGGGACAGCAGTCCTCCGGACCCCGCCTTTCGTGATCCTGTACGGGAGAGGGGTGATCAGGTTTTTGGGGAGCACACTCCTGTGACTGCTGCCAACGATGACTTCCTCAATGACAGCCTTCTTCCCCGACCTCGGTAACCTCTTCATCAACGACATGAGTGACAACATCAACCACATCGGTTCTGCTCCCGCTGTATAGTATGTGATTCTATCCTCCTGGTTTAGTCCACATCATTACTTTGATGTTTGCAATTGTCGTCATGATCTATTTACTGCTGATTCGGATTAAATCTCATACTAAATTGCTCATATATTCAACAATCCAATCCAAAAACCTGATCACGGGCAATTTACTCCTAGTGGTTTTGCTGCGCTTTTGAAGCCGCCTACTTTTAAGGGGGCGCAATATAAAAGGTTGCGCACAAGAGCAGTATATTGGTTTTAGATCATGTACTGCTATGACGCCACTAAGGGTAAGCCTGAGGGCGATCATAATCCTACGCAGCAAGAAGCTTTTCAAAACATGGATACCCTCTTCAAAGCCGCCCTGCTGAGTGTTCTTGACGATTCCATTATGGATTCGTATATGTTGTTTGACAGCGGCAAAGACATGTGGGCTGCGCTCGAGGCCACATTTGGGCACTCGGGCGCTGGCAACGAGTTGTACGTCATGGAGCAATTCTGTGACTACAAGATGACTGATGAGCGCTCTGTTGCTCAGCAGACTCATGAGATACGGTCACTCTCTAAGGAACTTGAGCACTTTAAGTGTGTGTTGCCGGACAAATTTGTTGCTGGGACCATCATTGCCAAGCTTCCACCTTCGTGGAACGATTTTGCTACTTCTCTGAAAAACAAGAGACATGAGTTTTCTGTTTTGTATCTCATTAGCACTCTTGATTTTGAGGAGAAGGCGAGAGCAAAAGACACACGTGCACGGGTCGCCGAGGGAGCTTCTAGTGCCCACATGGTACACGAGAAGAACTTCCAGCCCAACCAGCCCCAAAACAACAAGAACAAATCTCAGGGGAAAGGCAAGTTTGATGCAAAGAACAAGCCGTCACATTCTACCAACTTCAAGAAGAATTCTCATAACGGGAAGAGATACAAACCTCAATTTTGGTAGCACCGCACAAAATTTATATGGCTGCATCTACCTGCTGTCAGCTAAACTCATGGTGCTCCACGTATTCCTACATTCGTAACTAGGTACAATGACCACCGCAAGATGAAATTATCTTATTCGTACGTTGACTTGCTGAATGCAGTGCGGAACGATCCTGTCATGTGTGGAGGAGCAAACAAGCAGTGCAGCCGAAGGTGGAAATCAACCAAGGACTTATGAAATTATATGTAATCTTCCTCAGGCAGGTCAGTATCCCCTTCGTCTAGATGATCGTGTTTTGTCATGCCGAGCTATTCATATGTGCTACTGTTTTGCAACACCGTTTAAGTATAGCTATTGTTTTCCTATCTTTTCAGATTCAGGACAATGAATATGATATCAGGGGAACTGCACAATATGGACCCAAGTTGAGTCATCTCTATTGCCTCATGTGTTTGCTGCAAATGTGTCAGCATCAATTGCAAGATGAGGCAGCTAGCTAGCTGTGGAGTTGCCAACATGCTCAAAGCGCTCGCAACATTGAGAAGAAACAAGCATGCCCAGGAAATTAATGTGTGTGCAGGGAGGCCCTTTTCTCAGAGAAGCATCGACCGATTTTCTTTATATCCACACCTTCTCACAATTTTGTATATTGGTTATAGTATGGTGAATCATTGAGATGCATAGACATGCTGAAATTTTGTTCTTCTAAATGTTAGTTTAATGTGAGTGTCTGCATCCAATACCGCATTCTCTAATTTGGTGGATGCACACAGAGAAAATAAATATCCTTAATTTACTCCATAACCACCCTATTAAATAGCCCTAGTAACAAACCAGGTGCATGCAGTGGCCGGCGGGCACATGCATCCTGCATGCATGGCCAGTTATGCAACAATGCAAAAGAAGAGAGCGATTCTTGGAAAAAAAGCGAGTAGTTAGTGCAGCGGGCCTTATAAACACGAACAGCACGCTCTCCCGCTTCCGTCTCCCCACCCAATTCCCCCCGCTCCCCAATCTTCCTCACTCGTCCAGAAAACCCTGCTCACCTTCTTCCTCACTTGTACAGAAAACGCCTGCTCCTCTTCTTCCACTCCTACAGAAATTCCTAGCCCTCCTTCTTCCCCACTCGCACTGCCACTAGGCTCCTCTCTAGCTACTCTGCTCAAACCTGTGAGCTCGGCGCGACGCCCACAAGGAAAATGGAGTCGGCTGGCCCCAGTGCCAAGAAGATGAGGCTCCCGCCAGCGGCGACGCATGTTGTAGATCCCGCACCCGGTAGCACGGGGAGAAGCGGCGAGCCCCCCCGGATCTGAGGAACCGGTGGAATCTCCGGTGGACCGCATCAGCGATCTCTCGGACGTCATCCTTGAGGAGATCATCTCGCTTCTCCCCACCAAGGATTGCTGCCGCACACAAGTCCTCTCAACTCAGTGGCGCCCTCTATGGCGCACCGCGCCCCTCAATATCGACTGTGATCAGATATCTGTCCTTCCTGAATTTGATCTCATCAGAGCCATCGTCTCTTCTCACCAGTAGGGCCCCATTCAATGCCTCTGCATCCCGACAAGATACCTGCTGTCCATACCCGGCAAGGTGGACGCTTGGCTGACATCCCCTGAATTCAGAAAACTCTAGCAGTTTGAGTTCTACCATTACCACAAAAGTTTCATACCACGAACATACCAAGAATTCGTGCCCACACCACCGCTCTCCATCTCGCGGTTTTCCTCCTCTCTCCACACCGCCATCTTCGCCCGGTGCCATCTACCAGACGATCTGGTACAAATGCTTCGACTCCCATTGCTAAAAAAAACTTTCGCTTGTGGTGGTTTATTTGTCAGAGGCCTCACTGCACAGCATCATCCACTCCAGTTGCCCTGCCCTGGAGCGCTTGCTGATTGTTTTGGGAATAGAAATCGGTATCATTTGTCTCCAAATAAAGTCACCTCACCTTAAAAGCAATGGAATTTGTTTTGAAGGACAGCAGCTCATCATCGAAGATGCTCCTTGATAATTGTTATACACCTTCAGAAATAACTGTCGTCTCTGCGCCCAAACTGGAGACCTTGGGTGTAATTCATGACCCATTTAATAATCACACGGAGTTGGTGTTTGGCTCCTCACCTTTTCAGGTACCTTATATTATCATCTACACATTTGTAATCATATGCTGCATTTTTCATTTGTGCGCATAAGTTTTGTATCATCTTGGAGTACACTTTGGGTACTAATATTATGTTATATGCTCAATGAAGAGTTCGTCCATTGATAGCCTATCAATGCTGTTGGATTCTGTCAAGATCATATATATCAGAATGTATAGTTTTGATCTGGACATAATTATTGGCTTGCTGCGATGCTTTCGATCTCTGGAAAATTTATACATAGAGGTTATGATTTCATCCAAATTGAAAGCCCGTATATATTGTACTAGAATTAACTGTTCAGCTGTCATTCTTTCGACATACTCTTTTTTCAGACCTTAACTGTTTTCAATCTTCATGTCTACTTAGGCAGAACCACATGGAGAAAAAGGTATAACCAATCATTGGCGTAATAAGAACAAGGATTTTCTCAGTTCTCATGACATTCTTTTGAGGACAATAACGATGGGACGATATGCATCCAACCAGGAAAACAGAAGCTTTGTCACATTCTTCCTGTTGAATGCAAGGTTACTATTGTCCATGAGGCTTAATTTTTACAGCAAGAGATTTCTCACGGACAAACATGTTGAATAGCAAAAAAAGAATTTTCAGGTGGACAAATGGGCTTCTAAACGTGCTCGGCTTCTATTTACAACAAGTTGTAGACATCCTAAAATAAATTTTTTTGCACATGATGTTGATTTTATGGATCAGACCGATCCATTTGTTTGTGACTCGAAAAAAAGAGTGGTTGGGTTAGATGTTACTGTCATGTTCAATCTGGGTTTTGTCTAAAAGTTTGATGAACAATTAATCCTTGGCCTTTTTGTATCATTTGTATGCTTGACTTACATGTTGTTGCCCTCGTACTCCCCTCCACCTGCCACTACACTGCCGCATCTTCCATGGTTGCTGTTCGTTCCCATCCAAGGCCTTGCCGTCATTCTCCGCCTTGGTTAGCTTGCTGTGCTCGCCGTCGTCTGGTGTTGTCAACATGGTCAACAACCAAGAGGAATCAGGAGATGACTGTACGTGGAGAGGCTGGCAGTAGGGACCCACCAGGGTCATTGCATTTCGCAAGCAGGTGCCTCGTTATTGCAAGCCAAAACAATACTTCCTCCTAATTGTTTGACAACTAGGTTCCACGCCATTGTCAATGTAGTCAACAAACGAGAAAATTACACAATGAGCGGATAACACCAGGGACCTAGCAGCTCGCCCAGTTGTTTTTCAGTTTCAGAGACGGAGCTGAACTGCATGCTGTGCGGGGGCTGTGGCCCGTCTAGCCCACGCTTATGCTTTTATTAAGCACATGACGAGCCCAGTTGATATTTTTTTGTTTCTGAAATTGGCTAGCCCAGTTCTTTTTTTTGGAGAATACCAAAACCGAGGCCTACTTGCTTTTCTCAGCCCTGCTGGGCTGCAAATCTTTCAAGACGAGGAGGGATAAGAAATAGGCTTCCCCAGAAAACGGGCTATAAGTTGTAAGAAATGGGCTGCAAATTTTTAAACCAAACCCAACCGGCAATTGCATTAAAATATCATTTTTTTCAGGATTTCTCTACTCTCTACTCTTATAAAAACCAAAGCCAACTGCCAATTACATTAAAATATTATCTTTTCACCCACAAGATAAACTACTCATACAAATGCATCTTCATGTTCCATGCAACGAACGGGCATCTTGCTAGTTAAGATTCTAAACTTCATTCATTTTTTTTGCGGACAATTGTTTTTTGAATTTTATTTTGATATAATTGTTTGAAAACTATTTTTAACGTGACTCAAATTTCGTGATTAAAAGAGTTCGGACCCCACCGAAATATGCAAAATTTCGTAGAATTTTTTAGCAGTGCCCAGAATATATGGTCTGTAATGCTAATAAAAAGAATATGGGCTTCAAATATCCTCAAGAATTAGCAAATGGGCTGTAAATTATTGAAAATAATGGCTAATGGGTTGTATGCTGTTTTCCACAGATTTGGAGGCTGACTTCTGGGCCTACTAGGTTGACGATGACGCTGTCCTAAAAAAAATTGACACGTACGCAAGGCTTTGTCAACTTAGTCAACACACAGCAGTGACTGTCGGATGTCCATCCAACAGCCGCTGTGCTTCTTCAATCTCTGATCTTCCTACTCCAGCCGCCCAAACCAGCGCCAGCGGGACTGCCTTCTCCCTCCTCCCGTGGCTGGCTGTGCTGCCGCCAGGCCATCCCTCTAACGACCCACACATCCTATTATTTTTCGGCGATGTCAGCCTCACCCCGCAGCCGACCAGTCAGCGCTTGTTCTCCCCTCAGCGTGGGCATCCGCTGCGGTGTCTTCACCGGCTCCGGGTGGTTCTCTTCCTGGGCCCCGCCCTCGTCCACCGCGTTTGTGCTCTCGGCGCGGCGAGGTCAACATGGTCAACAAACAACAGCCATCGGAAGAGGCTGACAGTAGGGGCCCACATAGGAAAATGCCTCCTTATTACGTGCAAAATAATGATTCCTCCACCTGATAGCTGGGACCCACCAGAAGGGTCTCTATATTTCGTGCAAGAAAATTCCCCCCGCTGTCAGCTCGGACCCACCGGAAATGCCTCTTTATTACACAAAAAAAATGAATACTCCCCCTGCTAGCTGGGACTCACCTTGGTGGGAGGCTGACTTGTGGGCCTACTAAGTTTACGGGGACGGAGGGCTTTGTCAACTTAATCAATATGAACGACTCTAGCTCCAGAGACCGTATGATGTCCATCCAACGGCCGTAGTGCTTCTTCAACCTCTGGTCTTCGTGCTCCAACCGCCCAAAGCAGCGCCGGTCGTGCCGCGTGCTCCTGCCTCCTGTGGCCGGCTGTGATGCCGCAGAGGCCTCCCGCCCCCTACTACTCCCACCGCTGGCCAGGCCATCCCTCTACTCACCCACACCCCCTGTTATTCTGCAGCGACGGCAGCCTCACCCTCGTACTCCTCTTCGCGTGGGCATCCACTATTGCGTCTTCCCCGGCTCCGCGTCGTCCCCTTCCTAGGCCTCGCCGTCGTCCACCGACATGGTGCTCTCGGCGCGGCGTGGTTAATGTGGTCAACAACCGACTTCCATCGGAAGAGTACTGTGCATGGAGAGGCTGATAGCTGGGTCCACGGCGGCCGCAAGGAAGTGCCTCCTTATTACGCGCAAAATAATTATTCCTCCACCTAACAGCAGGGACCCACCGGATGGGCCACCAGAATTTCTCGAAAAAACATTCCCCCCTGACTGCTGGGACCCACCAGCTACATCTTCACATGCAAGGAAGTGCATCCGAGCAAAAAAAACCAAAACGATTCGCCCCCCGACTGCTGGTACCCATCAGCTACATCTTCGCAGGCAAGGAAGTGCCTGAAGGTCAGGACCCACCTGGTCGAAGCGTACATAGCTTTGTCATTCTGGTCACGAAAGTGTATGTACATACTGGTCGATGTAGAGGCACGCACGTGTCGTAGTAGAGGCGCGCACGTGTCGATGTAGAGGCATGCACATAGCATGTACACGTACGTATAGCAGCGAGGGTGCAAGAAAGAAAATACGGCCACGTACGTACATATGGGCAGGGTCTTGGACGCCTACTCGTGCATACGTACATGGCTGGGTCGGAACAGAGAAACAGCATCGTCGTTGTGTTCATGGGGAGCCAACCGGCTGGGTCATCGTGTACATGTTCATCGGGAGGGCTTGGCGGAACAGGCGATGGAAACGAGGCCTGGCGTACCGCACAATGGAGGAAACAGACCTCCTACATTCGGAACAGGGTCCTGTTGATCGGGAGGGGTGTGGCGTACCGCAAAACGGAGGAAACGGACCTCCTACGGTCGAAACGGGGGTCCTGTTGATCGGGAGGGGTGTGGCGTACCACAAAACGGACGAAACGGACTTGTGTTGGAGCCCTACGGTCGAAACGGGGGT